>NW_024503235.1:4045162-4168030 GCF_017590055.1 Onychostruthus taczanowskii
TGCAGACTCTGACAAGCCTGGGATGGTGCTCGCTCCGGCCCGCCCACAGCCCGGCTGCTGCCGGGGCCGGGACCGCGGGCGGCCCTGGGGGCGCTGGGCCCCGCCGCGCTGCCCTCGGCCTTGCTGCGGGCACACCGTCACGGGCAGGGCCCGGGCCCCTCTCCGCCTGCCGGGCCCGGTGCTGCGGGCACGGCCTGGTCGTGTTTCCTGAGGGCGCGCCAGTTCGCTGCGTGCGCGTTTGTTTAAATAAAGGTGAACGTTAAATGTGAATGCACGGCTTGGTTCGGCATGGTGCTGTGAATGGTAAAAACGGAACTAAATAACCTGGGGTTGCATTAAAGTGGGCTTGTGCGTTTGCATCAGTGTCGCTTGACGTGTTTGAAGGGCTGCACTGCCAACAACGGGTTAAAAGTAATAATACGTTATAATAATAACAATGCCGTGGTTTCCAAGGAATCAGCACAGAACTGCTGGAGGTGCATGGGCAGGAGGGAAGGCACAGCTGTGGAGAAGGCCATAGAAGGAACGAACAGAACTGTTCTGCAGCATGTTTTATAGATAAAATGTGATGTTGAAAATGCTGTTGGGCTGTAGGAAGGGCTAAAAAATATGTACTGCCAGTGCCTGAGAAAATAACTACAGGCTTGGGGTAAGCAAGGGACATTGTGAATTGTAGTACAGGACAAGGATGACTGTATGCTAACAGCATGGAATAGACAGGTGAGGCTGTTGTGATGGTCAGTTGATACAGGTCTCTCTGTTCTTCAGGTAAAGCAAATTGAAAAACGAGATTCTGTTTTAACATCAAAAAACCAAATTGACCGACTGACCCGACCTGGATCTTCGTATTTCAACTTGAACCCTTTTGAGGTTAGTTTGAACATTCTGAATTGATGTGTGAGCTTTCTGGCTCCTGAGTATTTATTCCAGTAAAAGAGAACCATAAGGAAAGAAGAAATTTCTCTGGGTACAGATTGGTGCAGAAGGTTCGCAGAGGACAGCAGCATTGTCTATATGTGCTCACTGTCTTTTCTCAGTGTTTGACAGCAGGACAAACTGTATATTGTCACATTTCCCTCGTACAACAGCACTGGAAGATTTGGCTGGGTACTTTCTGAACAGGAAGGTAGTAGTTGGAGGTGGCAGCTTGGCAGTTCTGGCCATAGCTCTCTTAATTCAGCATTTGTAGTTGTGTGTTTTATTTTGGGTGTTCATTCCACTGAACTTGTGTAGTGGATAGAGTAAGAAAAGGTCTCTCAGTGGTCACACCAGTGAGTAGTCTCTGAGGAGCCATTGGGTAATGGATAATGCCCTTGCAATTTATAGTGTTATTCCAGTTGCAGTCAGTTATAAAGTCTGAATGAGTAGGAAAGCCTGAGGAAGGCAGTAAATAAACAATACTGTATTCATCTGGAGTTGGCTTTCCCTGGGTGTGTTCCTTCCTGGTGTCATCTTCACTGCCTTTTTGAAGCCTCAGGTGCTTTTTGTAGTCCCAGTTCAGAGCTGGTCAGCCAGATGAGCCAGCAGATTCACTTTGGCAATGTTCAGTTTTGTATAGGTCTTAATACCTAAAAAGTAAATTAAGAAAGCTGTTTCAGAGGAGACTGTAGCTTTCCTGTGGGAGAGTGTTTTTTATTTACAGATTCTTAGACTCAGACCAGCATCTGCTCACTTGTTGCTTAAATCTTATGTTCAGTAAATTAATTCACAAAAGAGTTCCTAAACTCTGCCATATCTGTAAAGATCAATAAATAAGTGCTGTTAGTCATGGAAACCAAACAGTAAAACTCTACTGTCTTTCAAAATGATAAAATTAATAAATTCTTATAAAGTAGTATGTTTCCTGTCCAACATTCTGAGTGACTTGACATTGTCCCCAAACCACCACTGCTTTTGTTTGTGTCAGACAGAGCATTGCTGCAGGACTGGTTGAAGGCTCATACCAGTTTAGGGATCGTAGTGTCTACACAAGACTTGAACATAGAAAGGACACTGGCATAGCCAGAGGAATCTGGCACTGCTAAAAGTAGGGACACAAATGTCAAAAAGATTGTGAAATGTTTCTGTTTACTGGGTGAAAATTCGTGTCATTGTGGGGTAAGCTTTCTGCTGTGTGTCTGTGTGCCAGTGACCAAGTGTTACAGAATCACAGCATGTGCTGGGTTGAAAGGCACCCATCAGGATCATTGGGTCCAGCCCCAACCCTGCCCAGACCCCCCAACAGCCCCACCCTGGGCACCCCTGGAGCTCTGGCAGCCTCGGGGCCGTGCCCATTCCCTGGGGAGCCTGGGCAGTGCCAGCACCCTCTGGGGAAGAACCTTTCCTGATCTCCAATTTAAACCTCCCTTGACTCAGTTTCATGCAGTTTCCTCATGTCCTGTGAGTGAAGAGCTCAGTACCTGCCCCTGAGCTGCCCCTTGAAGGATGTTTGAGTGTAATGAGTTCTCCCCTCAGCCTCCTCTTCCTCAGGCTGAACAAACCAAGTGACTTCAGCCACTCCTCATGAGAGTGTTAGAGCTTGCTGGCAGGAACCTGAAACATGGAGAGCAGCATCAAACTTGCTCTGCTTTCACGGTCTCTTTTAGGTGCTGCAGATGGATCCTGAAGCCACAGATGAGGAGATAAAGAAAAGATTCCGACAGGTATTCAGCTTTTGCACTCAAAGGAGATTGTGCAGCTGGGTGTGGGCACAAGAAAAATGGTAGTAAAGCTATCTGGGTAGATATTTTTGCAGAAATGCACAGAGCAATGCTTGTATCAACAAGAGGAGAGCTGCAGCAGTGTCTCTGGTCCAAGCATGATAGGCTGCTTGCCTGTGCCATGTGTGATGGGACTATTGCCAGCTAATATAGCCATGTATGATCAGCCTCTTGAGCTTCAGTTCAAAAGGAAGATCAAAAGGTATTTTTCTCAAATACATGGACTTGGATCCAGATTTTCTCTGAGGTTTCTTTAAGAATTGCCGTGGTCATTTTTAGTGGCTTGGTTACCTGGGAAAGAGGCAGCCCTGCTTCCTGGCAGGTCTGCAGCACAGGAAACATCACCCCAGCCTGCCTCTGCTGACAGACCTGCAGGAAAAGTTTTGAGTTTAATCAGTGCATACAGCAAAGAAACATTGTTTGGAGGGCTGCAGCCTCCACCTGAATTAATGGTGTGAAGGTCTTTAGACAGGAAGGTGCTGGGTGGCAGAGGAACAGGATATGGGCTCCTCCTGTGTGTGGGAAGTGACAGGAATAATTTTTTGGTCTATTGTTGGTTCTCACTTCTGCAAGACAATGAAGTATGATGTTCTCAGCTTTGGGCTGGTAAAACAGTACAGGGAGATGTTCTGAGTTCAGGGTAATGAAATGAGAAGTGTGCATGGAATTGTGCATTGAAGAAATCAAACACCCAAGTACAGAATGTGGAACAGCCAGCAAGGGGGAAAAAAGGCACTGGCTGAAGTAAATCTGTCCAGGACTGAAGGCAAACCTTTTCCTGGGAGCTACAAACTGGCAGCTGTACAGTTCCAAAAGTAGTTATTTTGTATTCTTCAACACTAAAGCAGTTTCAGTTGCTGCTCTGTACAGCAATGGCAAAAATAAAAGGTCTGTATAAGAAAAAAAAAATTAAAAGAGGCGATACGGAAAGTTTTAAATAACTTTCTGAAAGAGGAATGTGGAGGATGGGTTTCCAGCCCAGTTAAAGTTCCCCTCAGGATGGTAGTGATCTATCTCCTGTCTCTGCCAGGTACAGCACAGGCAGGAGTTTTCTTAACTTTCAGTAAAGCAGCCTAAGGAGAAATGACCACTCTTAAATAGTTTGCTATTTGGACAGTCTTGGGGATGCTGGAGAACTTCTTGAGAGACTTTGGTTGAGGATGATCTTTTTATGTTTGTTTCTTGTCAACACCAAGGATACAAATCTTTGCTGACCAAGGGGTTCATATCAGCTGAGGGGTGTTAAATTGTTCCTCTCATCACAAGCTGCAGCTTTTCTTGGACAGCCTGTTTGTTACAAGGATTGTTTGTTCTATCAGCTCATACTGGCACATAGTTCTGCATGTTGTCAGCTGGTTTGTCCATGTACAAATGAATGTGATCTCTTTGGATTCTTTCTGTCTATTTCCCTTCTCTCAAAAATCTCTGAAATACTCTTCATCTTTTACCATGATCTTGATAGCAAGATTCTTTTTCTTGCAGCTGTCAATATTGGTGCACCCAGACAAAAACCAAGATGATGCAGATAGAGCCCAGAAGGCGTTTGAAGGTAATGCTCTCTCTCTGCCTGCTCTGAGTTAGTAGTGTCAGCTTTTCTGGTGCTGGTTTAAAAATTCCTTGGGGTGGAGGGGACAGAAGGGTTGCTGCAGAGGTGCTTTAGCTGGGGCAGAAGCAGCTGTGGTAGCAGCAGCTGTGTGAGGTGGTGGCATTTCAGCAGGTGGCACTAGGTGGCAACAATGCCATTGTCATGTCACAACAGGGACACACATCTCCATGGGGTTTTGGGATTGTTCAAGAAAAGCTGTTTAATCTGTGCATTAGATTGTATTCAAAGACCACAGGACAGAAACAGAGTGATGGTTTTAGGTGTGTGCTGTGCAGGCAGGAAGTCACTGTAAGGTGTTCATGCCTGTAAGTACAGCTGATAGGAATGATACCTTCCAGAAGGTATCACACAGTTCCTGCCATTACTGTACCCCAAAACTCACTCATCTAATCATGTTACCACTTTCCTAGATGTACTTAATTTAAAAAAAAAAAAACAACAAAAAAACAGCTAAAACAGACGGCCAAACAAATGACCTCCACAAATTCTAGAAGCAAATTAGTAATGCCAACAAGTAGCAGTCTTGTGATGCCTTGTGAACATGACTACTGGTGCTATTAATATTGATGCTTTTTGTTTAGCTGTAGATAAAGCTTACAAGCTGCTGCTAGATCAGGAGCAAAAGAAGAGAGCCTTGGATGTGATACAGGCAGGAAAAGAATATGTGGAACACACTGTGAGTATTCTATGGGAACATCAGAGTTGGGGATGAGTGGTAATCAGTCATTCATATTTTGCTTTTTGGTGCACTTGCTTCATGTTTAGGTCACTAAGCTGAGCAAACCTTGTGATGGCACTCTGCAGGTGGGCTCCAAGCTCTTCACAGCAGAAACAAGCCTGTTGTGTCCAGGACTGCTGTTGAGCTCAGTGCAAGATAATTCAGTGTAATTCAGTACTTGAAATAATCAGGTCAGACCACATGATCTGACCTAAATATTTTTTTCCAAGTCTGTGAATGAATGATGCAGTTCAGATATGTGTAGGTGGAAGAGAATAGGTGGTGACAGCAGGAGACTGGGAAGTTTGGGAGATATTGACCTATAAGATAAGGAGCTTGGATTGCTTTGGCTAAGAAGTTAGAGTGATGTGGTTGGATTAAAACACAGAAAGCTTGAGAAAGCAGATGATATGGGAGAGCTCAGATACTCTTAACACAAGGAACACTTGATGTTCTGTTTGTTGTTAGTCACTTGAATATTGTGAAGCCAAATAAACTTCCTGCTGGTTTGGATGATGTATATTGAATAAGAATATATTCAAGATATGTTCAGTATATATATATATCAAGAAACCAAAAGGAATTATGTTGGAGGAATAGTATCCAACACAGTATTTTTAATTACTACAGTTCATGTGATAGTAATCTTGTGTGTTTGTGCCTAGGAGGGTTTGGTGTAAAACAAAACATCAGTCAAGAACAGAGTTCTTTCTATACATTGGAATAGGAATGCAGAACCACTTAGATCCAAATTATGTAAGCCCTATAAAAATTTTAAGCCTCTTATTTTTGTTCTTAATCATTAGGTGAAGGAAAAAAAGAAGCAGCTGAAGAAGGATGGAAAACCTCCCACTGTAGAGGAGGATGATCCTGAAGTTGTAAGTCATACTATGTTCAGAGAAACCAGAGAGTACAAAATGTGTTTTGAGGAATTAAGATTCAAAACCAAAGTACATAAGTATTTATTAGGCTTGCTAATGTTGTAAACCCTTACATTTACAGAAGAACAAATTCTGCTTAGCCACTGTAGAGTATCATGTGTCAGGTGAACCTGTGTATTGTGGAAAATAGTTTCACTGTAGTGTAAAGAGTAAATATGTTGTGAGAGTATATAGATCAAAATACCCTGTTCTTTTCTCAAAGCAAGTCTTTATTGCTTGTGCATCATGCACTCTTTTGAATTTGATTTATTGTTGTCTTCTGACTGCTGGAACTGTGGCATTCCTGCTGCTGGCAGGGGCACATGAAACACTCACTGCAGTGTGGCTAAAATGAGCTTGTGACTTTTTAATGAGAGCAATTTTGTCTGTTTCATTCATGTAGTAGTGAGGGACAGATGTGCTGTTCTGCAGCAAACCACTTGTATTAAAAAAGGCATGGCATAACTTAATTCTTCTTACCTGGGTTCTAGTCTGGACAAGTGCAGCCACATGAGAGGCTGTAACAGTGATTGCCAAATACTGACTTCATTAGTCTCATTGCCCTTTTTTTCCTGGAAAGTGATTTCTTCCTGTTGATATCACCACAGTAACCCCATAACCATCCTATTTTTCATTTTTCAGAAGTCTCTTGCTCTTCTTTAGTAATGAAGATTGGTTTAAGCATACTGATTTCCTACTGGGAAGCCAATGCTAGATTTTTACAACACATCAAGAAGATCTGCTGGAAAAATTGCTCTTTAAAACAGTGACCATTTAACCTTTTTTTGTCAAGTGTAACAATGCAAGACTTAACCCAAGAATAAGAGGCTTTGAAGTGAACAGTTCTGTTTAGGCACGGCTTCATGAATACAAATTAAAATGAGACTAATAGGAGGTTAATATGCAGTTGTTTCCTGGTGCCAGGGCCAGAATTTAATCAGCAGTGGTTTATACCTTTCTGTGTGCTGCTGCTGTTGTCAGGGCAGGATAGGGGTTATGTGGGCACACCTGAGGTTTGCTTTCTTTTTAGCTTCATACATTTGTATATAAAACAGACTTTAACTGTGTTCACAGGCATTATTTTAAGACTGGATTTGTGTTTTACAGTTCAAACAAGCTGTGTACAAACAGACAATGAAGCTCTTTGCTGAACTGGAAATTAAGAGGAAAGAAAGAGAAGCAAAAGAAATGCATGAAAGGTATAAATGGCATTCCACTTGTGCTTCCTCAGAGAAGATATGGGATCAGAGAGTTTTAGAAGAGTCTAAATTGGAATGAACCTCTGGAGATCATCTGGTCTGACCTCCTGCTGAAATCAGGGCCTTGGGTTAGATGAACAAGGGTCCTGTCAAGCTGATTGCCAATAATTTGGATCCTGCCACACCTCTGGGTAGCCTGTGGGTTTGTAGAGCCCTGTGCTTGAGAAAAGCACACAGGAAATTTGCCCTCCTGTGCTGAAGATGTCAATATATTTTATATGGTTGTATTATCTTACATGTACACACGGAGGCCAGCCACAACAGTGAAATGGTGACACAATTCTGCTTGCTATTAGCTTGCAGAGGATTGATTTTTGATTTTATTAAAATGCCAGTAATACCCTGTGGCATGTATGATCCTGAACTATTTTAGGTGATTTGATCACGTGCTCACTGTGGGTACACTTCCTGCAGCAGGGTTCTGTGCTGGTCACTGAGGTGGGAGATGGCTGCAGGACGTTGCTTTTGATTACAGGTGAAAAGTAGGGGGTTAAAAATTTAATTTGTACTTTGCATGCTGAAGTGCTTATTAACTTCTCAGAGCATGCACCATCCACAGTTTTAGAGACTTATCACTAGAGTGATGTCCAGCTTCTTGGATGGAGAAGTCCAGCTTGTTTTGCTGAGCAAGAGAAGCCAACTCCTTATTTGTATGCTTGCTGTCAGTGGGGCCAAGCCATCTTCTCTGCTCAGTGCTCTTCCAAGTTTGAAACCAAATTGTATTTCCTGTGCTATCTTAGGTGTGTGTATTTATCTCTTCTGTAATCTGCCAAAAAATTAGAAGAGCTTTCCAAGATGATTTGAAAGTATTACCCTGCTTTCTAAAGTGGGTTCATAACTTTTGTGGCTTCCCTTCTAGGAAGAGGCAGAGGGAAGAGGAAATTGAAGCACAAGAGAAAGCCAAACGAGAACGAGAATGGCAGAAGAACTTTGAGGTATTCAGCACTTGAACTTACAGAATAGGCCTCAGCAATTCTTGTCCATGTTGCAGGGAATGCCCCTAGAGAGATGAGAGACCTTTTGTGTGCAAGTCTGTAAGATAATTTAATAGATCTGCACCAGCCTGGGGTTTGTTCATGTGTGGAGACGAGCCCATCAATAGGGCTTTGGTATCACCTATGCAGAAACAGGTCTGGTAAATTGAGGTGTACTATTTTTCATCTCTGTCAGCAGTTCATTCTTATCTTTAGTTGTGACATAGAATTGCTGCTTAGCCCAGTCACTGGTGACCATTAAAACCTAATCTGGGAAGTGTTTGTGTGGACTGTTGTGGTACTTTCCAGTCTGGTTGCCCCAGCATCCAGATCCCTGCTAGTGCTGGCCCTGTCCCATCCTGCATGGGAAAGGGGCAGGGAAGCAGACAGCTGCTGTAGCCAGAGCCCATCTGCAGCTCTGGTATTGCAGAGATGGGCCTGGAGTGGATAGATCACATCCTGTGAAGTGGATCATTCCTGGTCTTGTTCTGTCCTGCTGTGAAATCTTCAGTCTTTAGAAATCATAGGTTGGCTTTGTGGAGAGATTTGTTTGGGTTTTTTTTTTTTTTTTTTTTTTGGGGGGGTTTTGGTTTTTTTTTTGGTTTTTTTTTTTTTTTTTTTTTTTTTGGTTTTTGGGGTGTTGGGTTTTTGGTTTTGTTTTGTGGGTTTTTTTTGTTTTGGTTTTTTTTGGGGGTTTTTTTTGGGGGTTTTTTTTGGGGGTTTTTTTTGGGGGTTTTTTTTGGGGGTTTTTTTTGGGGGTTTTTTTTGGGGGTTTTTTTTGGG
The DNA here is from genome assembly GCF_017590055.1 of Onychostruthus taczanowskii. Taxonomy (NCBI): domain Eukaryota; kingdom Metazoa; phylum Chordata; class Aves; order Passeriformes; family Passeridae; genus Onychostruthus; species Onychostruthus taczanowskii. The sequence continues at coordinate 4,054,122 of NW_024503235.1, forward strand.
GGTTTTTTTTGGGGGTTTTTTTTGGGGGTTTTTTTTGGGGGTTTTTTTTGGGGGTTTTTTTTGTGGGTTTTGTTTTTTGATTTGGTTTTTTTCTCCTCCTCAGGAAAGGTTTCTGGTGCTTGGCAGGTAGGGCAGGGAGAGGAGAGAAGTGCACCAGAGGCCTTTTTTTCTCATTGTATCAATGTGATGTGACTTTGAGCAAGAAGCATGAGAGAAGGCAGCAGTACTTTTCCCTTCTCTGTTCTTCCACCAGGAGGGTGAGAAGCTGAGGCACAGAAAGGACATGCCATGTTCTGGGCTGTCAGATTAGGAGCATCCATTTGAGAGGTTTCTTGTTTCCTTTGGGAATTCTGTAGAGAGTAAGGACTACCTGGCCCAATCTGGTGGTTTCTGAAACAAGAATCCAGCACAGTGCTTATGCTGGTGTGTGTAAGCTCACGCACTGTGCTGCTCTGGCTCTTCCCAGTGTCTTGGTGTCTGCCTGTCAGGGGCTGCATGCTGGAAAAGGGGAAATTGCCACTGATCTGAAACTGCTGTGTACTACCTGTGCTTTGGCTCTTGCACTTTTTAACTCACTTGTTCCTCCCTGTTGTTTCCAGGAAAGTCGGGATGGTCGTGTTGACAGTTGGAGAAATTTCCAGGCAAATACAAAGGGGAAGAAAGAAAAGAAAAACAGGACCTTCCTGAGACCTCCCAAAGTAAAAATGGAGCAGCGTGAATGATCCTGGAAGCACTGCCCAAGTGCAGCTCCTCAGTCCCTTCTCTGCTTTTAAGGACTCATTGGCACCTAGAGTAAGATTTGCTTTTTAGTAGACTGTTTGTTTCCAGTACAATTAATTATCAGTCGAAGTATTTTTTGTACTCTGTCTGTTTGAAATAGGGCCAGAGAATGACCCCGGCCAGGGCCCCGCTACACGTAGAACTCTTGGCTTAGGAGAGTCCCTGCCATTCCTGCTGTCCCGTGTGTCTGCTGCCCTGTAACTCGGTGTTTTGTACTTCACAGACTGTGCTGTTTCACCACTTCTGTTTCTAGTTTGAGAGCTGAACTCCAAAATACTGGAGATGCATCCAAACCCTTCCAGGCACCATCTTTCTCAGCAAGTTCAGCCTGGGAAGGATCTGGACTGACTCTGGGAATATGCTTCCAGCACTGTGCAGTGCAGCTGGCCTGCAGTTAAGTCCTGCAGCTCCTCACTGCATTGAGTGGTGCTTGGAAGGAACCTGCCCCCAAGATCTGATTTCCAAACTGAAATCCCAGCTCTCAGGCTTAGACTTCTGTTAATCTCAGACCAGCTGGTCACTTCCTATAAGGGAAAATAACTTCTCTTGATTAATAGTTAAGCTGCAATGGTCTGTATGTAAAATAAATTTTTACCCAAATTACCGTTTTTTTTCTTGGAATTATTAAAAAATGCAATAGCACGAGTGTGAATGGAGTGCTGTCAGTGCTGAGATGCTGCTGCTCTCAGCATGAACCTGTGCTCCAAGCTCAGACTGTGGTGCCAGCTCTCTGCCTTTCCAGTTCTCCACATCCCTTTTAAGCTGCCCAAGCTGTTCCAAGTGCAGTGTCACCAGCCTGGAGGCAGAGGGGACATTAACTGTCCTCATTGTCTGGCTGTGTTCCTTGCAGAGCCAGACTGCCTTGATCACCAGCGTGGCTGGGAAGGGCCATAGTTCAGCTTGGTTGTTGGGCTGGGAAGTTGGGATGTTTGCTGCAGCTCTGCAGTTGGGTGCCTGGGCAGCTCCAGGGCATGCAGGCAGCCAGTTCCTTCTGGCAGCAGTGCTTTGTGCACCGATGGGTTGTGACTGTCTTGTCCTTCAGGACTGTCTTAAAAGCCTCACGCTTCCTTTCCTGCCAACTTAAGAGACAGTTGTTACCAACAAGGAAACCCCAGCAGCATTTCTTTGTTAAACAACCCATGGGGTGTAAAGGGAGCAGACAGAGAAACATGTGATTTCTTGTTACAAGTGACTCAGGTGGATGTTGGTGCCCATGATCTGAGCAATGCCAGTGCCACAGAATATGTTGGGGGAACCCATGTGGAATCTGGGCAGAGCAGTGCCAGTGGCAGCAGGAAGGAGTGGGCCCCCCATGTCCCTTAACAGCCTTTCTTCCCAGGATGAAGGAGCACAAGGACCAAGGGGGGCTTATAGTACTGCAGAAGGAGTACAGGAATGAGCTGCCCTTGCCTGAAGTATTTTCTGGCTGATGTTTTCTGATTTGGGGAATTCCCAGAACAGAGCAGAGCAGTGCCATTCCTGGTACTTTGCCTGATGAATCTCCACTCATCATGGAAGCCCTGGAACAAATACTCACTGTGCTGCCTCCTGACCTCGGGACCTGGAAGGAAATGAGGAGCCCAGAGGACAGACTTGCTGAGGGTACTGCCCCCCCTTGCTGAGCTGGGACCACCTCTGCACCCCTGGCCCAACCAGGCAGTGCCCCTGACCTGGGGCTGCTCAGGGCTGGGCTACCCCATCTCTGGCCTGTGAGGCACCAGGTGCCACAGGAGAGTGACAAGCCCCTCACTGGAGTCTCAGCCACTGTGTCCCTTCTACTGCCTGCCTGAGGAAGGACCACAGGAACTGTGTCAAGCTCCAGGGTGCAGCCAGGGCACGGCTGAGCAGGTCACAAGTGCCAAGAGGGAAGTGAGTCACTCACCTGGGAGCCAGCACCACGCCCTCTTTCCTGTCAGAACCTCTTCCAGGCAGGAGCACACACACAGCTCAGCCCTGCTGGTCTCTCCCCCTGCAGCACAGACCTGGTGGGCTGGGGTCTGTGACTGAACTGGAGCAGGTGCTCTGTGACCCCAAGGTAAGACACTCCTTTCCCTTCTGCTTGCTCTCCCAGGCCTCCCTCCCCAAGCTCCACAAGCTCCTCCTGTGTTTGGGTAGCTCAGGACATGGGCTGGCTCAGCATCCCCCGTGGATCCCTGATCCATGGCATCTCAGACAGCACCAAGGGCTGCCGAGCCATCTTCATCCTCCCAGCAGGGTGTGGGGACACACTCCTTGCTCTGCGTGCCCAGCGAGCAGGGTGGGTGGTGAGGTGCACTGTGACAGCATGAGTCAGGCAGCTGCTGCTGCTGCCTCTGGGGCTCTGGGAGGGGGCTGCTCTCACCCACGTCCCATCCCACCCCTGAGTGACAACAACCCTGGCTTTGCTTGGATGCTGTGGAGCAAGGTGAGCAGCCCTGCCTGGACCTTACTCCTGTGAGGAAGAGGAGGCAGTGCTTGGAGCCTCTCAAGGAGGGCAGGTTCCTCATCCCATTGTGCACAGCCCCTGCCCAGGCTGGGCAGGCAGATGGGACAGAAGGCCAGCAGCTGTGGCAGGAGGTCTCGCTGCAGTTGGGAGCAGCAGGAGCACTGTCCCAGCTGTGGCAGCTTAGGCAGGACATGGCTTTTGCCTCCAGCAGAGCTGTGACAGCCTGGGGCTGTAGCACACAAATCCTGACACAATGTCCCTTGAGCTCACCCCTCTGCCCCGTGCAGCAGGGCTGGGCTTGGGAACCACAAACAGCTGGAGGCTGCCCTCTCCCTGCCTCACCCACTGCTGGGGAGGCTGCCCAGCTGCCAGCAGTGACATTCTCTGCCAGTCTGGGCGATCCCTGTGGCACAGCCAGCTGCAGAAGCCATGCCCTGCCTTAGTTGTCAGAGGGGACCCAGGGAGTGCCCCTGCCACTGCCCCAGGAGTGGATTCTGGCTGATGGGTTGGTGTTTTCCTGCTGAGCAAGCCCAGCTCCGGGGCACATTCCTGCAGGGTTGGTAAGGAGGTGGGGACAGGCTGTGCTCAGCCTGCAACAAGCAAAAGAAAATTCTGTGGAGTGTTCTGTGAGTAGTGGGAACTCACAGACAGCAACACTCAGCACCAGCTGAGCGTGTGCTGAAGCTCCAAAAGAACTTCATGCTTTTTCAAAGACCCATCCTGCTACTCAAGAATGTGTCCTGGGGACTGGAACCAGCAGGGCTCAAGCTCACCTGTGTGCCAGTGGCTGGTGCTGTCACAAGCTGCATGTTGGTATTTCATCTTGTCCTTGTTTGCTGCTTGTGTTGCTGACAGGCAGTCAGTGAAATGCTGCTCCTCCATTTACACTCCTTGGAGAGCTCTTCTCTGCCTACGCAGCGTAGCTTGCTCTTGGGAAGAAATCTCTGGATATTTGCTTATAAAACCAAGAGTTTCCCACCCCTCTGAAATTTACATGTGGTTATCCAAAGTGAGTATGTTGCTACCAGGCTACATCAAAGAAGAAATGACCTCAAGAGGCACGTGGGGCTTACAGGAGGCCCTGGGCATCTGCCATGGCAGCATGAATGCTGCTGGGTGCCAGACCCGTGGGGAGCAGCCACTGCTCAGCAGTCAGCCTGAGTGGGGTTATCCCCAGAGAGTGGAATTTGGAGCAGCTGCTCTGGGATCCAGCACATACAACAACCTGAAGGACTATCAGTGCTCCTTAGCAGCATCTATGGGAATCAGAGTAAGAGAAGTTTATTTATTTTTTATATAGGTTGCAAGTTGGCTTGATGCAAGTAAAGGCATTTTCAAGATTGTTTTTTTTTCCTCAACTCAGCCTTGCATAGCTGTCAGAGCTGTCAGCTGGTGTGTGCATTCCCTGGGCAGGAAGAGCAGGAAATAGTGTAAAGCACAGGGCAGTCAGACTGCCAGGAGTGCTGAACGAGCCCAGCCTCCACTGGCAAAATGTATCTTAATGTTGGAGTGCTCAGCAATTGGCAGCAGGGCCAGGAGAGCAGGGGAAGAGGGTCCCCAGGTGGGAAGGGAGTAAAAGGGAGGAGCTGGATGTGGGCACTGTATGGGGGCAAAGGGACCTGCTGATGCAGAATGGCCATGCTGCAGGGCTGAGCAGAGGAAGGATGAAGACTTTTGAAGGTTCCTCCCCAGCCCAAAACCCCCTGGGCTTCCATTTCCTCTAAGGGCTGGGTTGTGGCAGGACAGTGAACCAAGATCTGTCAAGTGTTGCTACATCCCCTTCGAGCGCTCCCCTTGCTCCTGACTTTGCTGGCTGCTCTCCCCAGAGACTTGGGCAAGTTTAAACCCCCAGGAGCAGCCTAAAGGGCAGAGCTGGGGCTCTGTCTCATCCCTGAAGGGTCAGGTCCCTTCATCCTTACAGCAGCTGATGGGAAGGTAAAGGAGGGAGGATGTCTGGTGGCAGAGGGAAGGAGATGGCTGCAGCTTCCATCCCAGCACAGCTCTGGGGCATCACTGCAGGAGCCTCAGCTCACCCTCATGTGCCTGACAGACAGAGCTTGGCTGTCCGTTGCTCCAGCCCCCGTGCAGCCCACCTGCCAAGGCTTCCATCCCACGTGCTGCAGCTGCTATGGGGCTCCCTCACGTTGCAGAGGTTCCACTCTGCTCAGGGAACTCCCAAATTCCTTGGCCACCCTGTGCTGTGGTGCCAGCTGTGGCGCCCATGGCCTTCTGGTTGTCTTGGAGCTCTCCCTGAGCGGGGTTCAGAGCAGCAGGACATGGGCTGTCCTGCAGTTTGCAGAGCCCTTGCACATCTCCAGCCTGGCTGGAGCTCCCCTAGGGATCCTGGGGGCTGCCTGGCACCTGGATCACACCTTCAGAGCACTGTGCTGAAGTGCATGCCAGGTGTTTCCCTCTGTATTGGCCCTGGGAAAGGCCACCAGCACCCTCTGGAAAAGAGCCAGGGATGAGCCAGTCCAGGCAAAGGAGCCCAGACTGGTGCTGGGGCTTTGCCTGCCCCTGCCTGGAGACACCCAGGCACTGGCACAGACAGTGGGTGGGTTCTGGAATGGTGATGGCTGCCCAAAACCTTGGGGCTCCTGAGGCCAGGTGAGCCAAAAGCCAGCACAGAGCAGCACTGCTGCTGTCCACCTTGGCCTCTCTGTCCGTGCCCCATCTCCCTCGCTGATGAGGAGATTGCCATATCCCAGCTCAGAGCCAGGGCTCACCAGCCCAACAACAAAACTGTGACTTGAAAGTGTCCCAGGGTCTGTGCCAGCTCCTTGCTCTTGGAGAAGTTTGGCTGGTGTCCTCAGTGGTGAGGCCCAGGGCACACAACCCTCAGCCTGTCCCTGTGGCTCCCAGGACACGAAGCCACACCGTGGGGGTCTCTGGTGCCCCCACAGCATGGACATGGCCAGGACCTTCTATGGAATGTTTGTCACAGGGGGCATTTCCTCAGAAGAGCCAGGAGAGCTTTTCCCAGCCTTCCCAGAGGATCTCCAGTGCAGACTGGCCTCTGCTGCTGCTGCCATTGCTCAGCAGCCTTGTGGCAGGCTCAGACACCCCTTTGTCCTGGGGAGGGACACCACTCTGTGCTCTCTTCTGGTGTGTGTCACAGCGACCCCAAGCACCAGACTCAGGGCTCTGGTTCCTGTAGGTGTGTCAGGTGAGAGGTCTTTGCTCTATCTTGTACTTTTGAGACCTCCAACAAAGGCAAGGAAATTGACTCAGGGCTCTGGTTCCTGTAGGTGTGTCAGGTGAGAGGTCTTTGCTCTATCTTGTACTTTCTGAGACCCCCAACAAAGGCGAGGAGATGATGAATCTGACTCCATGTTCTTAGAAGGCTAATTTATTATTTTATGATATGATATTATATTAATTATATTATATAATACTATACTAAACTATACTAAAGAATACAGAAAGGATACAGACAGAAGGCTAAAAGATACTACTGAAAAACTCATGACTCTCCAGAGTCTGACACAGCTTGGCCCCTGCTTGGTCAATAAGTAAAAACAATTCACATGCAACCAATGAAACAATGAAAACACATTCCAAAGCAGCAAAACACAGGAGAAGCAAATGAGATAATATTGTTTTCCTTTTCCTCTGAGGCTTTTCAGCTTTCCAGGAGGGAAATCCTGGCGAAGGGATTTTTCCAGAAAATATGACGGTGACAGCTCTGAGCTCACACCTGTGCTGCATGCAGGTGTAAGAGCAGAGGCAGGCATGGAGGGCAGGTTAATCACCACCATGGGAGCTACAGCCTGGGATTTACAGCTTGGCTGGGACATGAGTGCAGCCTTGCTCATCACTGGTGTCTCTGAGCACCCCACCATCAGCATTGCCATGCTGAGTGAGCTTCAGGCTGCCACAGGTAACAGTGGCCATAATGTGATGGTGTGTGGGACAGGTAACAACCTGCCTTGCTGTGGTGTCTCTGTCTGCTGAATATCCCTGAGATAAAGGGAGGCTTGGGATGGTGGAGTTCCTGAATCAGTTCCAACACAAGTGTGAAGGAGAGCTCCAGGAAATGAACATGTCCATATATGAGTTTCTTGTCCCTTTCTTGGAAATTATTAAGTGGAAGCTCTTCTGCCATTCATCTGTTTGGGAGAAAGATGCTCAAAAAGTTGTCTATTCCCAAATCTAACTGGGGACACAGAGTGGATTCCTATTCTGCCTTTAGAGGAAAATCCCAATTTTTCCTCTTCCAGGATCATCAGAAGCAGAGATATTCTGAGGAGAAAGCCTTAAGGACTTTGCAGACCTTTGCTGTGGCTGATTGTCTTTCCTCTACAGCTTATTTTATTTCTCATTTCCTTTAGCTGATGTCACACATTTCCTCTCCTCTAGTGACTCTGCAATCATGCTACAGTTGCTCCCATTCTGGTGCCCTGTTCTTAAGAGCTGCCAGTGCAGAGACTGTCCAGCCCCAGGGCAGGGAAAATAACATCTGGGAGACAGCCAAGCATCCTCAGTGAAACCCTCACTGCTACTAAGGCTGAAGATGGACATATTGTGCTGAATTTTTTCATCTCTGGTAAGCAGAAAATATACTTTATTGTACTACTCCTCTTGGAATATACTCTTGCTGGTGGCAGAGCTTGCTTGCATCTGCAAGCCAGTAAATCCTGACTGGGAGGGCACAGCCCATGGCAGAGTCTATAGACCAGGAGCAGGATCAGCAGGTGCCCTGACCCTGCTGCTTGCTTCCACCTTCAGCCCTGCTTCCCGTGCTGCTGATGGAAAAAACCACCTGGGGTTGCTGGCTGGGGGACTGTGGACGAGGCACTGCCTTGGGCTGGAGGTCTCAGGGGGTTTGGCCAAGCAGCACAGGCTGCTGCTGCAGCAGAGAACAGGACCCACAGCCCCACACCCTGCCCTGCTCGCCCTTCTGCTGGCACAGGCAGCACAAAAAGGCTTCAGAGAAAGGGGAACTGCCTCAGCAGGACAGGCTGAGGAGAGCACTCAGAGCACTCCAGAGCCCAGGGCAGTCACAAACACACAGAGACATCAGCCTGGGCTCCTCAGGCTGAAGAGGGAATTGGGCTTTGGGTAAATTCCGTGGGGAATGGTGCTATGTTCCCTTCTAGCTGCGCTCTGTAGAACATCTCACTTGGCTCATGAGAGGTAAAGGACACCTCTCCTGGGATTCCCTGCAGGACCCTGGCACTGGCACAGCACAGACTCTAAAGCAAAGATAGCTGAGCTCTACCAGGTGGTGCTGGGGCCAGGAGAAGGCACTGCCATCTCCCACAGACCACCTTTGCCAGAGATTTCAGCAGACAAAGCAGCCACAGAGCATGTGCTCACACTCACACCTCCATTCCAGAGCTCAAGCTTCTGTGCAGGACTCTGCTGTGGAGGGACATGAATGTTCACTCTCCCTTCCACCCCATCTGCTAAATCTGGCAGCTGGTGTGCAGTCTAGAGACAGTAAAGTTCACCAGAGCTCCTGAGCAAAGTTTGGTGGCCACCATGCCATTGTGCAGAGCCAGAAATGGAGGTGTGGGTGTACAGTGCCCTGGGGCACTGTCTGAAGGGACTTTGTGAACAAGAGCTGTGCCCATGTATTGGGTGTAAGCAGTCCTCCTGAATCCTGCTAAAGACATGCATTACCTGGGGTTTCTTTCCCCTACTCTTGGTATGGTCTGGTGCCACAGAAATAATCACCTTTCATTGCAAAGATCCCAGCCCTAAGCACCAGAACTATTTGCTGGTGTCACAGATAGTCACAGCAGTGTGAATTTATGGCACATATTTGGAAAAAAAAAAAAAGAAAAGGAGTTCTCTAATGATCTTAGGTAGTTAGGACTTCACAGGTTTTTATTCCTTATTCTAATGTCAGACTAGTGTACCAAACATTACACTCCCTGTGACAAAGTCCACCTGAATAATCTACTGCTCTTTGGAGATCAGGAGGCTCTCAGAAGGGTGGTAGAGATCAAGATGAAAGAGGAGAAATACACATGTCAGCTGGGGCCAGCTCCCAGCACTGCCAGGCTGCGTGTCCACCCCGCTCAGACCGTGCCTGGAAGACTGAGCTTAAGGACACTTGGAACTCAGCACTGCCAGCATGCAGCTGCCTGGGAAGGTCCAAATCTTGTAATTGTTGTGTCCTTAGGGGACCTGGGAGGGGTGAGGAAGGGCAGGACCCTCAGGAAGATGAGTGCTGCCTTCCTCTCCTACCAGCTGGAGAGCAGTACCGAGAGTTGCAATTCTGCAGAAAAAGGGAGAGCAAGCTCCAGCTCCAGCTGACTTCCCCATTTGCAGAGGAAAATTGCAAACATGCAAACAAGTAAATGAGGAACAACAGCACAGGGACACCCGGGGGCACCCTTCCCAGAGAGGATGGGATGGGGGTTCCTGGCACTGCTTGCTGCAGGGGAGGATCCAGAATGTTTTGAGGCAGGAGGGCACCTGCTCAGGAGCAGCAAGTGAGGAAGGTGATCCTGCCCCTCTACTCAGCCCAGGTGAGGCCACATCTGGAGTGCAGTGGCCACTTCTGGGCTCCTCAATCTATAATTAAAGCCCTCAAGGAAGCCATGGAGCTCCTGGAGTGGGTCTGCAGAGATGGTGAAGGGACTGGAGCATCTCTCTGGTGAGGAAAGGCTGAGGGAGCTGGGGCTGTTCATCCTTGAGAAGAGATGTCTGAGAGGGGACTTCATCCCTGTCTGTCTGTGTCTGCAGGGAGGGTCAGGGGGACAGGGCCAGACTCTTTTCAGTGGTGCCCAGCAGCAGGACGTGGACACCAGGCATAAACTGAAACACAGGAAGTCCCAACTGAATATGAGAAAAATTTCTTAGCTGTGAGGGTGACAGAGCCCTGGAATAAGCTGCCCACAGAAGCTCTGGATTCTCCTTCCCTGGAGTTATTCAAACCCTGCCTGGATGCCATCCTGCACAACCTGCTCAGGGTAATCTGCATCAGCAGGGGCTGGGCCAGGTGATCTCATAAGGTCTTTTCCAACCCCAACTCTTCTGGGGTTCTGAGAGAGATTTTTAGCACATATTGTTTCACATCCGGAATTCTTTAAGATACCTGTAAAGAAGTTAAAAAGTATCAGGAACTGTGGTGGAGGTGGCAGGGGAAGAAAGAAGAACCACATGCAGGGAGAGGATTAGTCATAGAAGACACTCTTGATTCTAGTAAAAGATTAAGAAGACTGAGACAGGGCAGCGTAACAGATTACTTTTATCTAAGAACTTTCATGCAGAAAAGTATTTTAAGATTAGAGATGAGCAGCAAACAATGCTGGATTTTGACACAGAGGTTTGTATGCTGTGGAAATGGGATCAAAGAGAAGACCAAGGAGATAGGGCAGATGTCTGGCTGGAACCAAGCATCAGCAGAACTCCTATGGTCATATTCAACTGATAAAGAAAGGTGGGGTTTGGCTTAGCAACGGTGCCAAACCAATCAGCTTGATTTCTGCTGTCTATTTTTAGGTAAGAAGAAAAGCTGTGGCAGGAAACTGAGCTTCAGACGTGGCCACTCAACACCATGATGTCTGGAAAAGGCAAAGGAGATGCAGAAGGCAGTGCTGATTTACACATTCCATGCCATGTCATAGACTCTGAGTTTCGCTACAGCCTCTTCACTGTTTTCTACAGCATTATTTTCATTCTAGGCTTTGTTGCCAACTGCTATGTTCTCTGGATTTTCAGCCGTATTTACCCCACCAAGAAACTCAATGAAATCAAGATATTCATGGTGAACCTGACAGTAGCTGACTTGCTCTTCTTAATTACCATGCCAATGTGGATTGTTTACTACCACCACCAAGGAGACTGGATCATGCCTGAGTTCCTCTGTAACGTGTCTGGCTGTTTATTTTTTGTTAATACCTACACTTCTGTTGCCTTTCTGATGGTCATCACGTACAACCGTTACCAAGCTGTGACTAATCCTATTAAAGCTGCTCAGCTGACCACCCAGAGAAGAGGTATCTACCTCTCAGCAGCTATCTGGATCATAATAGTGGGCAGCTCTTTGTATTACCTTTTTGACAATAATACCAACCGGGAGGAGGTCGGCTCCAGGAATTTCACACGATGCTTTGAGCGCTATGACACCACAAGTGGTGTTTCAGCTGTCCTCGCCATTCACGTCATCATCTGCATCCTCTTCTATATCATTTTCCTTTTAATACTAGGTTGGAACATTGTCATTATCAGGACCCTGTTCTCCAAGCCAGTGCATCCACGGAAGAGCGCTCACGTCAAGCAAAGGGCCCTGTGGATGGTGTGCACAGTGCTGGCTGTGTTCATCATAAGCTTTGTGCCCCATCACATCGTGAACCTGCCCTGGACTCTGACTGTTCTGGAGCAGTGGAAGAAGGAAGACTGCGAGCTGCGCCAACAGCTCAACGATGCTCACCAGGTGACTTTGTGCCTCCTGAGTACCAACTGTGTGCTGGACCCCATCATCTACTGCTTCCTCACCAAGAAGTTTCAGAAGCATGTTTCAGAAAACCTGAAAAGCATGAAAGGGAGTCGCAAATGCTCCAGGCAAACAACTGATACGATGATTGAGGGCACCATTCATCAAGAGGATGGCATTAGGATCTGTTAGGGCCACTCGGTGTTTTCTGATTGCACATGGAGAGGTGTGAATTATTCACTCATCTTTCCTCAAGTAGAGGCACCAAGGGACACAACAAAGGACCAGGATTTTACATTTTCTTTTTCCTATTAGACAGAAGAATGGATGCTCCTTTCTTTTGTCACATGCAAAGGGCAGAACTGCAACCTGCAGTAATCTGGCAGCAAAGCTCCTTCTGTCCAGGCTGGTGTTCTCACAGGCACTAAGAACAGCCCAGATGACTGCTTTAATATGAAATAAATGTGTCACTGAGCCTCTGCAGTGAGCAGCTAGAAACTAAGTGTACCAAAATTACCCACTGTGTCAGTCCAGACAGCACCATCCCTGCTCCTCTGCCTGCCCAGCTCTCACAGTGGATCCAGTATCAGAGCTGTAAGGGACTTCTAAAAGACCTGGAAGAACAGATGGAGCTCTGAGTGTCATCAGGTGGCTCTTCTAAGCAGCTTACATGGTCTGGTGAAGAGAGTCTGAGCTTATGAAGCTCTTGAGTGGCTGTAAGAGACGTAGTCCACGGAATTCCTCAATTGCTGTCAAAGAGATCTGCACCTCTGATCCCTTCATCCCTTCTTAGCAGCTCACATGGTCTGCTGGGATCCAAACCTGACAGATGTCTGGGAGCAGCTATTAGGAATCTTTGCTTCCAGATCTTGGGTCAGTAAAGTAGGGAAGGAAAGGAAGAGAAACTGGCAGTCCCTCAGCACACCTCCTCCCTCCACCAGATCAGCGTTATAGCCAAAGGGCACTATGGTCTGCCCTGGCTTCCTGTGTGAAAGCAGAACTGGCCAGCCACTGGCCTCATGCACTCAGTTTAGTAATTCCTGACTGACTGCAGACACCCAGTCTTGCTCAGGAGGTTCCAGATAACAGAGGGCTACTGTCAGCATGGGCATTATGATAAGGAAAAAAAGCTTAAAATGCTTCTGTGTCTTTGTACTTATTTATTTAATTTAGGATTATAGCCATTACATTGTTTTTTTCTCTATCCTTTCGAAGCTGACTAGTTCTTGATCTACAGCAAGTGAAGTGTTAGGTCAGGACACTTGACAGACAAATAATCCACACACTCCTTGCCCAGGGCTGGATGCAGTCCACTGGGGCCCAGGGCAAAGTGGTTTTCCATGGGTGCTGAGTTCTGTTACCAGTCATGAGACACTTGGGGCTCCTTTTCTGGCCCAAATTGCTCAATCTAGCACAGGAAATTGGGCAGGGAAGGGAACTTACTTGTTTTCACAACAGTTGCTGGTTCCCTAAATGTCCTAGTCTGTTGATGACAGGAACAGTGTATCTGACCTATGACACCAATTATTCATGTGCAGGACAGCAGCCCTCCCACACCTGCCCAAGAACAGGAGAGAGAAGCTCAAGCCTTTCCAAAGACAGCACCAATATTTGTACTGCTTTGCCAGTGGAGATACGGGTCCTTCAGATGTATTCTCTGGAGCTCCTCAGGCAGCTTTTGTCCTTATTTGTTCCAGTGAGGAAAAGAATTAAGATGTTTATTTTTCTAAGGCCATTGCCAGGGCCAGCCCTGCACTCCAGGCCCAGTGCCAGAGGAAAGAGCCTGATCACAACAAGAGTGCATCTCCCTCCTGGTCCTGGGCTCTGCTCCAGCAATGGCCACCCCAACAAACACTTGCCAGTACCTCATGCTCCTCAGACACGTTCAAAGATGCACCCTGAATCTGCAGAGCCGCAGCACACAGGAAGGGAGCAATTCCTGTAATTTAAAAACCAGAGTCTGCCTCTGTTTCTGCACTGTTCTGTGAGCACATTCTGGATGAGGAGCTCTCACAGCTGGCAGAGGGGGGAACCTGCTTTCCCCCCTTGGCTCCCAGCAAGAGTGGAGCTCTCATTTCACAGACCCTAAAGCCCTGAGAGATGGAGTTTGGCAACTCCTGCAGGAAATGAAAAGGATTTTTACATGGAAAGCTGGCATGAGCTTCCACTGGTTCTTGGAAAGCTTGCAAGAGTTTACAGTTTAGCTCTTTACCGTGGGTACGTAACAGGCTTTATTCCACAGCAAGCACTGTGGGCTCAGGGAACAAACATAAACTTGCATCTGAGGAAAAGGATATGCAGAGAGAAAATCCCCAAGGCCACTTCAGGAGATGTTATGCTAATTAGTCAGTAAAAATGCATTTATGAAAAACAGGCTAAGCTGCTACTTCTGTTCCTGGAAATACTTTCTGGTTCTTACTGCAATGTTGCATTACTCTGCTTTACCTTGCAATGAAATGGATCCTCAAAAGTTCTTTTAAATAAAGTGTGTTCCTCAGGTGTTTTGCCCTTTAACTTTTCCCACCTTCTCATCTTTCTGTATTTATACTTGAGGGAAAGCCTTGGTACCACACTGAAACAGCTTCAATGTGTTGTCTTTTTTTTTTTTTTTTTTAAGTCATCATATGAACACTTGGAAGGGGTGAAATTAAAGGCTCAGCAAGGGAAAAATTCTGCTAAAAGGGAAGAATAGTTGTTTCAGATAGGAAACAACTTCTGAAAAATCTGCTAGAGCTTTCCAAAACCCAACCAGACAAAAGCCCATGAACTCTCTGGCCTGCATATGGGAAATTTATACCAGCAAATTGTGTGGCTGTGACGTGACAAACCATTTTACTGCATTGGGTTTGCAGGGCCAGGCTGTGGTAGCAGAGGAGGCAGGGAGCACGGAAGGCTGCAGGGGTGGTTTCTGTGCCAAGCTGTCAGAAGCTTTCCCCGTGCCCAATGAAGCCAAAACCATTTGAATGAAGCCAAAACCATTCTGCTCCAGGGCAGACCCGAGCCCATCAGTGACGGTGGCAGCACCTTTGGGATAACATAATAAAAAAGGAAAAACACTTATTGCATAGGAGCAATTCGCAGCCAAAGAAGAGAACTGATAATATGTGAGAAACAGCCCTGCAGAACCCAGTGTCGGTGGGGAAGGAGGGCAGGACCCGCTCCGGGTGCTGGGGCTGAGATTTCCCTGGCAGAGGGCAGGGGTGCAGAGATTGCCCTGCAGCCCTTGGTGGGCAGGGGTGCAGAGATTGCCCTGCAGCCCACGGTGGGCAGAGGTGCAGAGATTGCCCTGCAGCCCTTGGTGGGCAGGGGTGCAGAGATTGCCCTGCAGCCCACGGTGGGCAGGGGTGCAGAGATTGCCCTGCAGCCCACGGTGGGCAGGGGTGCAGATATTCCCCTGCAGCCCTCGGTGGGCAGGGGTGCAGAGATTGCCCTGCAGCCCACGGTGGGCAGAGGTGCAGAGATTGCCCTGCAGCCCCCGGAGGAGCCCAGGCCGGAGCAGGGCATGCCCGAGCGGCTGTGACCGCGGGGGAAGCCGGTGCTGGAGCAGGTTTGCTGGCAGGGCTTGTGACCCCACAGGGGACCCGAGTGGAGCTGTTGTTCCTGGAAGACTGACCCCGTGGGAAACACCCCACGCTGGAGCGGGGAAATCCTGAGGAGCCCATGTCCTGAGGGAGGGAGAGAGCCTGCGATCCCTGATCCCCGCGGCGCTGGGGAGAGGATGGAGAGAATCGGGAATACAGCCGAGTCCGGCAAGCCCGGAGGGCTGGGGGATTAAGTAGTGGGTTTATTTCTCGTTACTCTACTCTGATTTATCTCGCAACAAATTAAACGGATTCCGCCAGCCGGGCCATGTCTGCCGACCGGTGCTGGGTGAGAGATCTCTGCTGCCCTGCTCTCGCCCCCCCCAGCCTTTCGTTCTGTTTGCTCTGCCTTGCCCAGCTGAGGAGGGCGGTGATGGAGCGGCTTTGGTGGCACCCGGCCGGGCTCCCTCTATTTAAAGACCGGCGGGACAGCGAGTGAGGGAGAGCCCGGGACCGCCACACCGCCCAGACCCGCAGCGGCGGCTCCCACACGGCGGCGGCCCGGGCCCCTCAGCGGCGCGGCCCCGCCCCGGCCGGGCGGGCAGTGACGCCACTGCCGGCGCCGCGCTCTGTTCCGGCGGCGGGCGGGGAGCGCGGGCGCCGCTGCCATGTCCGCTGCGGGCCCCGGGCCCGGCTCCGGAGCCGCCTCTCGGTAAGAACCTGCTCGGGCCCTGCGCACGGAGCACCCCCGCAGCCCTCGGTGCTGTTCGCATGCTCGGGCTGGCACCGGCGGGCCGGGGCTGCGAGGCCGCGGGCGGCGAGGCCGACGCGTGTGCTCAGCGTGCGCTCCTGCCCCTGCCCCTGCCTCCGCCGGAGCGCGGGCCCGAGGGGCCGCGGCAGCACCGGTGGCGCGGGGCTGGACCTTGTCTGGCCGCCCCCGAGCCCGGCGGGGCGTGCCCGGCTGTCCCGGCTTCTTCGCCGCTGCTGGTGCGCGGGAGGGCTGGGAGAAAGGCAGGAGGGGCAGCGGGGCACTGCCCGGCTCCCTGGGCTCGCACAGGCACTGAGGAGCGGACAGAGGGAGCCGGGGTCCGGAGCCGGCCCCGCGACCTGCCCTGGGCTCGGTAGATGGCTGCGGGAGGGACCGCGGCTCCCGGGACCGGGCTGTGCTTCCCCGGGGCACGGTTCAGCTCCTGCATCACCTGGCTGGCTTGAGCTGCTTGTGGTGCAGCTTGTGCACTCTAATAGGATGTTTGGGCTGGGCTTGGGTGTCGCAAGCGAGGTTGGATCCAGGTGGGCTCTGCTGGATGTTCCTGGTTCTGGGAGTTGCTGGAGCTTTATGTGCAGCCAGCTCCAGTACAGAATGCCTTGTTAGTTTGGTTGCTGTGCTGCGTGGTGTGGCTGAATGGTTTCCAGACTAGAGCTAGTCTTTGATGGACCACAGCTGTAATCTTTCTCATGGAGCATCGAACAAAGAGTCATGGTGGAGTTTGCTTTCAGAATGGAGCTAGCTCTGCTTCTATGATACACTTAATCTGTAGTGTAGTAACCTCCAACTGGTATAACAGGCAACATACTGATGAAGATAATGATAATCATAAAAGTCTTATCTGCCACTTGTTTGGTTTCCTTCAATTTTGTCTGTTGTGGATTATCTTAAACTCTGGAAACCGATTAAAGTATGTTTAGTTGAGAATCACAATTCCTGTGCCTCAGGTCAGTGGTTTCATAATAAGTTACTTTTAAAAATGCATGCACGTAGTGGTTTTCTCAGCCTGCAAGCCTACAGGCTTGTTGGGCTGAACCTACTGTGTTTGGGCGATTTTCCTTGCTACCTCATGGTGTCATCCCTCTTACTTGTGGGCTTCTGCCATCCAGCTTTTGCCACACGAGCAGTGATCTGCTGGTAGATTCTCCCTGCTCTGTTTGAAACGTTGCTGAGCTTGAGGTGTTGCAGTTTCCAAGCTGCTGCAGTTCCTGCAGTGTTTGCCTGCAGCTTTTGTCTCCCCCTCAGCTCTTGCCTCAGCAGCAGTTGTGGCACTTGGAGAACTGTGTATTGTTGGGTTGTGCAGCACATCTGATTGAAAAATTGTTGCTTTTCAAGTAATTTGTTTGAAAAACGGTCACAGATGTATGCAATAGCTGTAAGAATTCCCAAGTAATTGGTGACTTTGGAAGTATTTGTAACTTCTCAAAACTTTGCCCTGGAAATCTTCAGATGTTTAATTAATTTTGAGTTGAATATGTCAGAGGACACTATAAATGGGTTTCCATGTGCTGTATGAATGAGTTGGAGCCCTCTACAGTAGATTAACGTACCATTTCCTAACTTCTGTGTACCAAAAGGTGGTTATAGATGGCTAAACATAAAATTGGGTAAAATATACTGAAATACTTTAATTGAACTAAAAGTCAGGCAAGCAGTGTGTGCCTGTGTGCAAGCCATGCCATACACAAGGTACTCAAGGCATAAAGCAGATAATATATCACTGGGATGTGAGTAGCTCCATACCTGTACTCTCAGTTAGCAGAAGTAGGGTTATTTTTTTTCCCCTCTTGACAAGTCTCTGCTCTTTTTCCCTGAAATCTGCTCTCAGAAAATGGATGTTTGATAAAACTTTTACTGGGTCTGCAAAACCATATATGACTGGAAGAGGAGCTGCCAGGATGGAGAGGTGTGGAAACTTTTGAGCCTGAAATAGAATTGTGTCAGGACTTAAGAACTGGCATTTTATGTATGTTCTTGCACCAAGCAGTGTCTACAGACCACCCATCTCCAGACAGGGTCTTCTTTCAGGAGCTTGGGGGTGGGTTTTGCCCCTGTACCATGACCAGCATCACTCAATGGTTGGTTATACATTGAGGATGGTATTTTTCAGCTTTTTCTTGCTTTGTCTTAATTTATTTCCTTTGTTTCATCCTGATTTGTCTAGAATTTTTTTCCTTTACTTGGTTAAAGGGCTGCAAGCCAGCATCTCTTAGCAGCATTCTCTGGTGGCCCCTCTCTAGCAGTGATTCTGGGATAGTTTGTGCAGATGCCATGACTGGAGGCACGCCAGTACCTGAGGGAGTAACTTCAAATCCTTTCTTTCTTCTTGCAGCTGCCTCCAGAGCCTCAGTGAAGGTGATGTTGCAAGGGCTGGGATCTCGTCTGATACCCAACATGATGTTTAGGAGAGTGCTGTGACACAGCAGGGCACAGCAGCCTCTTCAGGGGATGGTGTCACTGTCATTCACACCAATCACTGCCCTGTCTTTTCCAGGTTGTCACCCATCTGATACCCAACATGATGTTTAGGAGAGTGCTGTGACACAGCAGGGCACAGCAGCCTCTTCAGGGGATGGTGTCACTGTCATTAACACCAATCACTGCCCTGGTCACCCATCAGTCCTATACCTGAACAAGTAACTACAAAACAAGCCTTGTATTCAGAAAAGTAATACAGTGTTGTCATGGGGACTCTTTCCATCTCTTAAATAGGCTTTTATATGGGGTATGTCTAGCCTACTTTCAGAGGTGATGGAACAGTTCAGTTCTGCAGCAGATGGGTCTTTCCTGAGTTAAGACTTGACCAGGACACTGTTCTTGCATCCCAGGAGCTTCCTGCTGTGTCTTGAAATGTTTGTTGGTTGTGTTTGAATACTGACAGTGCCGTTTCCCTGAGAGTCACCAGCTGGAACATCACATAAAGCATGTGGCAGCTTTAAACCTTGGGTGGTGATTCCTGTTTCTGTACAGAAGACACTATTATGTGTAATTCCATTTCTGGGATTTTACAAGTCTCATACTGGTGGTCTTTTCTGTGACACTTTTTTTGTCCTGTTCTTTTTGAGAGAGCTTAAGAAATCCTTCCTTAAATAGTACTGACTTAAGATGATCAGGGTAGAAAAATAATTATTCAGGACAAGGTGATTATTAATTATTCAGATTGGAAGAGAATGTAGCAGCTGTTTTCAAAACCACATGGAGATGTTTTGGGTAGAAAAACAGTGATACTGGTTTTCTATACTTCAGATTTCCTCATGCTTCTCTTTTGGTAAAGGCATAGTTGTTCTCTATCTGTTGGGGAAAATAACAGTGATACTGGTTTTCTATACTTCAGATTTCCTCATGCTTCTCTCTCTGTTGGGGAAAATGCTGTTGCAGAAAACAATGCTGCTGGTTCAGGAATTTGAAATTTCACAAGCAATTTGGGTCCTGCTTGCAGGACATATCTGGTGCTTTGTTCCCTACCTTTATAATAGCTCTTGGCGTTTCAGAAGCTGTTGCCTTGATTATTCTGTGTACTTTAAATCCCCATTGCCTGTCCATTCAGAACTTTTGGGATATAGGAACAGGAGCTGGCCTTTCTAGAAGATGTGATTCAGAGTTAACAGGGGCACTTCTATTCTTCATTAGCTTGGTTGGTATTCTGAAGAACTACAAAGACACATGAGCTTTAATTCTTCTTATTCTACCTTTCCCCCCCCCTTCTATCCAGTAGTTAGCTCACATGCCATGTGTCCTGCTCTGCTGATGTTTCTGGATATGAGCAAAAATTAATTTTTCTGGTTTAAAAAAATAAAAGAAGTTAGAAAATACTCATTCTTGACTGACCTGAGGAAAGCCACAAAGTTCCCATGAAGTAATGGTATCACTGTGGGTGACATTTTACAAGATAGCAAAGGTAGTTACAGTAATTCTGGGAATTATTTGTCTGTATGATAGCTATGCAGCACCTAAAGAATTTAACTTTATGCTGAATAAGAACCAGCATCAAGTGGTCATCTTTCTCTAATGAATGAAATTAGTTTTTTTGTGGCTGCAGTTGTAAAAAACCCAAATCTAACAGGTCTAAAGTGTAATTTTCACTGAATTACTGGCAGAGTCCAGTATTATGTCATGCAGCTTCTTTTTCTAGTGAGGGAAGTAAAAAGTGGACTAATTTTTGGCAGACTAGACCTAAATCAGAGATGACAGCCCTTTGGGTAAGGTCTTGGTACTGACAGATTGTAGAGGTAAAAGGCAGCAGAAGAGCTGTGGGCTCTTCTTTTGCAGAGGTTACCTGGTACACATGTGAAATAGGGGTCTCCTTGAGCCAGGTCTCAGAAGCTCTTGGAGATCTATTTCACACCTAAGATAGCTCAGCTACTTTAGAAGGCATAAATTAGTAGAATAGCTTCTGTAGTAGTGTTAGAAACGAAAAAGTTTTAATAAAAGGCAAAATAACAAAACTCTTTACAAAGAAAAACCAAGCTAAGTGCAAAAAGTTTTTGCTCTTAGTAAAACATTTTACAAAAGTGATTAGTTTCTTTGTTTTCTTTTTTTCCTAGTAAATTGCTCAAACGAAACTTCTTGGCTCCTGTCCAATTAGCTATCTTTAAGTTTAAAATAAAGTCTCCCAAATCTTATGAGGTGTCTTTTCAACTAATTAAAAAGAAAAACTTCTAAGCTCTTTTCCTTTTTAAAAAGACAAAAGATAGTTTTGTCACTCTGTCAGCAAAGAACACATTCTTATACATACGGTAAGCAAGACAGGCATTCCCTGGGCTGCTGTTCAGCCCAGAGGTGTGTGTCAGCCTCTGCTTCTGCCCAGACTTCAGTCCTGTTCCTTATTCTTCCAGAGCCCCTGGGACAGGCCCGTGGTCACAGGTGACAGAGCTGCCAGGCCCCAAGAGCTGTGGAAGTGAGTTGTGCTCTGCTCCTCACCTGTCCCAGGTGTCAGATAAAACTGGTTGTGACTTGACAGTGTCAGGTTAAACATGCTTTGATTAGCAATGCAGGAGTTTGCACAATGTGGCACCTCTCAGCTGGTGTCAGCCAAAATGAAAGTGCACAGTCTTCTCACTGGCCACAGGTCAATTAGTCACAGATCTGTTAGTAAAGCAATGACCAGGTCCTTCATCTGCCTGCATTCATCTTGTGCTTGACATGTTCTGAGGTCATCAGGCATTCTGGGACATGCAGCACTGGTTTTACTGGGATTCGTTTGTTATCCAGCTAGGGATTGATTCTCAGTGCCAAGGTCTGAAGAAAATACGTTTATAGTAACGAGATATCTTCATGATCTTGTTCATTTCCTCCTGGAAGCTATCTTCAGCAGTTTTGGTGAAGTCCTCACAGGTACCTGGTCCTTGCTTGACCTCCCAGATTCTTCTTTTTTGAGCTAATCAGAAGCTGTCTGTCCAGGCAAACTGTCCCCCCCCTGCATTTGCTCATTTTCTCACCTCTTGGGCTGGACTGGGCTCTTGTGCTTGGGGAAGCTATCCTTGATGATCAAACATTGCCTCTTCAGGCCCCCCCATAGCACTGTACAGATCAGATCAGCCTTCTGAACAAACTGTAAGATGGCTGTTTATTTTAGTTGTCATCTTCTCCTGGGACCTTGAACTGAGTACAGTTGGGTACTGAAAGAGTTCCTCTAACAGAAGTATAGGTGCATTTTGTGGCAGCCTCTGGTGGTAGCTGTGTGACTTCTTGAGATTGTATGAGTCAAATCTTTTATTGAAAATGGAATTTAGACCTGCGTAATGTCAGTAATTCTTTTTTTGTGGTTAATGTGATGCAGATTTGCTGTCTGATTGAGAGAAGTTTAAAATGTTCAGTCTTTTGTTCAGGAAGTGTCCTAATCTATTAGGCTATGTCTGAAGTGGCTTTGAGGAATTCAGGGCAGCATGTCCTGCTGTTGGGAGGTTTGTTTTTAAAACCATGGAAGTCAAACAGCATTTTTTTTTTTTTCTGTCTGGCGCTGCAGCTCTAGAAGTTTGTGACCTGTTTCATTATTTCCAGAAACACAAAAATGTATATGGGTTGTGAGATTTCAGGTACCACACTCTGTGTGATCTTCAAGGGAAAATCTGTTTGGTCTCACTGCAGGTTGTATCCTCAGGAAGAGAGGATGGAATCACTTGTTCTGCTTGGCTGATGTTTCTGTAAATCCCTGTGCTTTGGTTCTGTCACTGAAAGGTAGCAGCAGTTCTGTGTTCTCCTGCCCTGTGACTGATGCATGTTGGCTCTGTCTAGCAGGAGTCGCCACATGATTTCTGGGCTCAGTGGGAGTTGTTTTTCTTGAGGATGAAGTTGTTCTTTCCAAGTCTTCCTTTTGTGAAAACAGTTATTTTCCCCATTAAAATTTTCCCTGCTGTGTTTCAAAATCAAATTGAAAAAGCATTGCATAAGAACTGGGAAAACAAGCATGTGTCATCGGTCAGGCAGAGTGAGCTGCAGACGCTCAGAGCACTGATAGCCTTCAAGGATCTAAAAATCGTGGGGAACTTCCTGTCAGGGAACAGGCACTGCTTAGGAGAAAACTAGATTTGTATTTCCATGTTTGATTTCAGTTATTTTCTTGCTGTGTTTATTTCTTATTTTATTTCTCACAACACAAGGGGTTTTTTTAATTTTAAAGTTATGAAATTTTAATCAAACCGTGATTTTTTAGCCCTACAGGACAGCATTTGGAGGCTTGTCATGACCATCCATACCTTCAGAAATAAGGCATACAAAACTCCTTCCTTATAACTTTTATAATGTTTAATTCTGAATTTTCCTGGCTGATAAAGAAGGGAAGAAGGAGCATGGAGAGAGAGCAGGGATTCATCCACTCATCACAAAGGTTTATTTGTCTGGTTGTCACAGTATTTTGCAGATACCTGTGTGTTGTACCCAGGGGCATGTGGGTGTGTGTGGAGGATGAGGAAAGCCAACAGTGGAGTGTCAGTGTTTGCTGTGAGCTCTGCTACATTGTGCAGTGCATAGTAATGTCAATATGTGTCTCTTCAGCTTTTGGTTCTATTTGGGTATTCTAATTAAATCTAAAAAAAGAAAGAGGGGTAGATCTGCTGTGCTGTGCTGTGCCAAGTTCTGCTCCTCTGTCAGGAGCTGTCATGTGGTGCGTGGCATGGAGTGAAAACATTGTGAGGAAAAGCTCTGCTGCACTTGGGTGATGTCTTGGATTGTTTTGGCTGCATGCTCTGATCCTGTGTGTGTGTAATGCAGCAGCATGGGGCACGTTGTCATGAGATACCCCACCAGAAAATATGGGAACACTATACTATTCTGCTGCCTAATTCATGTATTTTTGTTGCTGTTCATTGTAAGGTGGTGGTCCTTGAACAACTAAGGAGTGAAAATAACTGCACAGGTGACTTGTACAAAAAACTTGCACAAAACATTACAGCCATTGCTGTAAAAGACAATAAGAAATGTTTCTATAAATACATACTACCCCACTTAGACAAGTCTCTGGGGCCATGCAGGATCCAGTCAAGGGCACTGAAGGAGCTGCAGACCTGCTCACTGAGCCACCTTCCATCATTTCCCAGCCTTTGTGGCTGACCAGGAAGGTCCCACTTGACTGGATGCTTGCAAGTGTAACGCCCATCTAGAAGGAGGGTCAGAAAATGGATCTGGGGACTGCAGCCTGCCCTCAGTGGAGTGGAAGGCTGTAGAACAGACAGACAATCTCCCGTGGCATCATGTGGCACATACAGGACACCCAGGGGTCAGTCCCAGCCAGCAGATCCTGCCTGACCAACCTGATCTCCTTCTGCAAGGTGACTTGCATTGTGGATAAGGAAAGGGCTGTGGATGTGTCTGCCTGAACCTTAGTAAACCCATTTCTCTTGGAGAAAGTGGCTGCTCAGGGCTTGGGCAGGTGTGTTCTTTGCTGGGTTTATTACTGTCTGGATGGCTGGGCCCAGAGGGTGAAGGGAAATGGAGCTACATCCCTGTGGGGCTGGGCACTGGTGGAGTTCCCCAGGTTCAGGATTGAGACCAGTCCTCCTTAGTATCTTTATGGATGTTCTAGACACGGGAATGGAATGCATCCTAAGCACAAATCCCATGGAACACTCCAGGCTGGGAGGAAGGTGGTGGGAAGGGGGCCCATCAGGAAAGGACCTGGGGGTGGTGGTTGACAGCTGCTGAACATGAACCAGCATGTAGGTGGCCAAAAATGCCAAGGGCATCCTGGCCTGTGTGAAAAATGGTGTGTCAAGCAGGAATAGGGAAGTGATTTTCCCCATCTTTTGGGTTCAGTTTTGGGCCCCTCACTACAATACAGATATTGAAGGGCTGGAACATCTTCCGAGAAGGGAACAGAGCTGGGGAAGGGGTGAAGCATAAGTTTGATGAGGAGCAGCTGGAGAAGAGGAAGCTTGGGAGGATCTTCTTGCTCTCCACAACTCCCTGACAGGAGAATGGAGTCAGGTGGGGTTAGGCTCAGTTCCCAGGGGACAAGGGACAGGACAAGAAAAAATGGCCTCAAGCTGTGCCAGGGAAGGTTTAGATTGGATATTTGGGAATATTTCTTCCCTGAAAGGGATGTCCAGCCCTGGCACAGGCTGCCCATCCCTTGAGGGGTTTAAAAGACAAGGCACTTGTGGGCATGGGTTAGTGCTGGCCTTGGCAGTGCTGGGTATTGGTTGGACCTAATGATCTTGGAGGTCTTTTCCAAAATAAATGATCCTATGATTTTATTCCAGCTCTGTTTAATAGATGTAATTTCATTGCCCCAATCAAAACTTTGTTCTTAGGGAAATAGTGACTGTTTTAAAGTAATATAAAACCATAATCAATTAGCTTTTTTTTCTAATCATTATAATTACTGCGTGTTGGTTTTATTACAGTATCCTGACTTTAATTATTTGCAGCTTGGGAGAACTGTCTCTTGATTGAAACTATATTCAAAGCCAAGGCAGATGGGCTTGAAAAGCACAAACTGAAAGTAAATTAACAGTCTGTCCAGGTGCTGCTCATAGCAGGCAGCTTTCAGAAATTCTGTCCAGAGTATCTAGTTTGAGAAAGTCTGACCAAGCTGGACTTTGTATTTTAGGATTTTTAAAACAGGATTTAGTGCAAGAAGTTGGAGATCACTTGCCAGGGCTTTTAATGGTGAATTATTGGCATCAAGATGTGCAGAGCAGAAGGCAGCTGCTGAGAGTGATTCTGCAGCCCATACCTCTGCTCTGATGCCTTCTGGTTTGAAGTTTAGATCATGTGGCTCCTTAAATTGAGCAAACAAAATAAAATGACACACAAGCCAAATTTCTTATTATTTTGCGTTGTTGGTGCTCCTTGCAAGTTGGAACTAAACAGGATGTTTATTCAAAACAAGTCTAGATCAAATAAAATCTGGTGTTTAATTCACATATTACAGAATAGTTTTCAACAGGTAATTAACAAAAATCATCCCGTAAAGCAAAAAAGTGTGGCACTTTGCTAGTTTCCAGAAGCAGAACAATGGACTCATTTTTCTGAATGTTTCTTTCATTGCAGCAGCTCATTTAATGGCTTCTTGCACACTTGCTTCCATTTTGTACTGTTTTTCTCATTCACAAACCCAGTGGCCCACAGAAGCATTCTCACATCCTGAATCTTTGATACCTCTGCTGTTGTGTTCACTTAGGGTTTAAAAACATTCTGTAATAATGTGTAAAAAAAAAAAAAAAAGCTTACCTGAGGTGCAGTTAACTTGAGTTTTATACAAGTTAAAATCTAATCTTGAGATTTGATGTGCAAAAAAAGCCAAAACAACCAAAAACCAAGAAAAAAAATCCCCCCAAAAAAATCAGTGTTGTGTTTTTTCATTTTTTAAAAATCATCTTTGTTGCTAGTGAGCTGCTGGCTCCGTGTGCTCCTCTGAGGCAGCTGAGGCTGAGCAAGTGCAAGATGCTGGGTTTGATTTTTGGGAAAGCCAAGCTCTGGGTGGTTCAGACCTCTCATACTGGGTGAGGAGGTGTCCCACAGCACCTGGAGGGGCTCGGGGCCCTGGGGCATGTACCCACCAAGGGCTGGGGCTGGCTGGGCATCAGCTGTGCTGGAGAGGCTGCTAGGGAGATGAATGGGGCAGGAGCAGCTGCTCCCTGGATCCTGCTGGTGCCTTCAGCCTTGGAGCTGACAGCAGCTTCACTCGGTGCAGGAGGAGAGGGGCAGGGAGAGTTCCTGCCATGCCATGATCCAAGGACTTTCTGTGCCCAGCCACAAGAGGACGTGTGCCTGCTCTGCATGAGAACTGGTGACTGGGTGGGTGGTACAGGTGGAAAGGCTGTGGTATATTTATCACTGTCATGTCTCTGCTTCATCAAAGTGGAACATCAAGTAGATGATAAAATTATGGTTTCATTTACCATGGCTGTGGCTGAAAAGGGATATCCTGCTGCTCTGCTTGCATGTTTTTCCTGACCCTCATCCTGCTGGCTCCCCTGGAGCAGGGCTGTGCGGAGCCAGAGCTGATCTTTCTGTCATCCGCTTAGCAGAAAGACTGCGCTTGGGGCTCTCTGGTTTTTCTTTGCTTTCTCTTTCTTTTCCCTTGGCAGATCCTACATCCAGACTGCTGTTCAACCTCACAAGCCTCTGGTGGCAGGAAGGAGGGAGTGTCAGGCAGGCAGCAGTGGGGTGCAGGAGGCTGGGAGAGGCAGGAGCTCTCCCTTTTCACACACCACTGTCAGCTGCTGCTGGCCCTGGCTGGGGGGATGCCCTCGCCCCTTGCTCCCAGATGTGGAGCTCAGTGCCTCCATTCCACCCAGCTGCTTGGTCTGTGGAACCACACACACCTCGGGTGGGACGTGTTGTCCTCTGCCCCTGCTGCTGTTCCTGGAGGTACAGGGAAGGCAGGAAGCCACCCTAGGCCAGGTTCTCACCTGGAATTCTCACTTCCCTGGGAGAAGGCATGAAGCCACCAGAGGTCAAGTTCTGCCTGCCATTGAGGCAGGCACTTTCTGTTCGTTTGCTTTGGTTCAATCATCTGCTTCCAGGTGCTACAAGGTGCCCAGATTATTTGGAAGGAGTATTTTCTTCACACATGTGAGATATTCCAGTGGGACTCCCGAGAATCATTTTGTCTTTGTAATTATTTAAATCCTTTTGAAAACCAAAATTGAAGAACTACTCACAGCTTTTAAGCAAAGCATGGCATGGGAAGTTACTGCTGTATATATCAGTGGAATGTAAAATATTTTTACATAGTAAAGGGTTAAGTTTGGGAGTTAAGTTTTGTATGAAATTACACAACAAAACAGTGTTAAATAACAGAAGTGAAGGATAAAGGACAGGACCTCTTGGTATGAATTACAAATCTTGCTCTTGGCCATTGTATTTTGTACTCTGTTGTATAATTTCTGAGTGGCAGAGTTTCTCTTCAGTCCTAATTTTTCTGTTATTTTTACAAAAAATAACTAATAATTTTACAAAAAATAAAACTGATTGAAACTGGTGGAGGAACAATTGCAAAGGTGACAGTAGTGCTTTGTGTTGTAGACTTGTGTGTTGTGAATAGGGTCATTTCCAAAGAACCTGAGTTATGGAAAAGACTAATTGTGAATTTTGTTGACTTAGAATTCAGGCAGTAACGGTAAGTAGCTTTGATTAGGAGTGGCAGCCTTGCAAAATCCTCAAACCCTCAATGAAATGTTATCCTGGTACATATAATACACCCTGGAACGTAAGACCTGCCCTAAAATGAGGGAGAAACCTTTTGTGTTTTCATGGTTTTGAAATTATTCCAGGCTGCGTAGCATCCCTGTGGCCGGCACGTGGGGCCGGGCTGCCGGTGGGCTGCACGTGCTGCCGGGGTAAGTGGGTCTGGCAGGAGCCAGGGAGGGGACTGAGCCATGGTTTCCAGGACACCAGAAAGTTGATTCTGTAAACTAGTTCAGTCACTTTGTGTGGGGATAATCCCGTGGTTTGGAGGTGCCCGAGTACTCCGGGCAGGGTGGGGAGGCAGAAGGTCCTGGAGGAGGGAGTGGTGTGGAAAACAGCCCTTTCACGTTTCTGCAGACAGAGCTAGACTTCTGTGGCTGTGGAGGCAGGAATAGGATTTACCTCAGCACAGAAAGTCTCTGGATTTAACTTCTCCAACCCACTAAGTGCTTTTCATCTTTTATTCTAATTTCTGCAGTCCCCTGAAATTGTGCTCTGTGGGTGTGTGGCAGAGGAGGCAGCTCAGGAAAAGCTGCTCTGAAGAGGTTGGGGTCGGTTTTAATAAAGTGGCTCCAAAATGAGATGCAGAAAGAACAAAAACACAGATCGTACTGCTGGTGCACATCAGGTGGGCAGAGGGGGAAGCCAGGAGGAAACAGGCCTTTATTTTTTGCCCAGCAAATTGCAAAAGTTAAATCAGGTTGTGAAAATATTGTGCAAAATTTCTTTTTCATGATTTTAAGCCCCTGGAAGGCAGCAGCTTTTTGATGTCGTATATAAGATTTCTCTGCTAAATGCTTCCAAAATAAAAATTATTTTATAAAATTTCATCAAACTTCTCTTTTTGAAAGGTGCAGTTGAAATAATGAACTTGCTTTGTCAGTTTGGTGGGGAACAGCACTGTGTGTAAATGCATTTAGGTGTACAGTCTTGTCCTGATTTTTTTTTTGATTGTTATATAAATGTTCTAAATTAAAACAGGTTAGATTGAATCATGCTGTTTACTGACCTAGTAGACCAGACTTGATCATTTAAACTGTCTTTAAAATCATGGTGCACGTGTCTGATTAGTGTGTTAGCTTCTGCAGTCAGTGTGGTCCGAGTAAATGGTGTAGAAATGTACCATGTGCATGAAAAATCTGTGTCTTCAAAGCTTAAAGCTAAATCCCTTGTTTATGAAATCTTTCCATATATGAATTTTGTATTTTATTTGGGAGATGGCCACACGAGTTTCATGGGAGGAGTATATAACAATTAATATTCTCTGATAGCCTACATGATAAGCCCCCAAAAAGTACATAAAGCCATGAACACCTTTTTTTGACAGGGCTTGAAGACTGCTGAGGAACACACGATTTGAATCATTTAAGCATTAAAATAGTAATACCCATGGAAGAGTCACAAGACTTACCCGAGCAACCAGTAAGTACATTTAAAAAAGGCTGAAAATGAAAATCTAAAACAAATTAGTGAGCTCACAACTTTGGTATACAGTTATTTTAACTAATATTGGAAAAGGAAGCTTATACTTTGTGTATTTATCCAGAGGACAAAAAGCATTTTGTTGTTCATAAAATGTGCTGTACATTTAATTTGCTATAATTGTACGGGCAGTAGTAAGAAAGGAATATTATATGTTCTTGAACTTTATGATGTTTCTGTGCAAAGTGATTACTTGTTATGCTCAGAAAACCAGACTTATCTCAAGCCTGTTGTAGAGAAAACAAAATTCACTATTTTAGGGATAAATTCAGCATGCTGGGTATTACAGAGTGTATAGTCTTTAATTCTTCTTATGCTTGAGATCTTGAAAAGATCCTGTGATTCATTGTTTCCACAAGTGGAAGGCATTTTTAAATGACTGATGTAACGTAGGTTGGGGTAGGGAAGCATGTCTGAAGGTTAAACTTGCTACATGTCTGTGAAGTATTTGCAATAGTGTTTGCATTATCAATAACTGATAATAGCACTGCACAGAAGTGTTGGGTAGAGAATTATCAATAAAGTATGAGATTAATTAAATTGTGTATCTAAAACATAACAGCATAGGAATTAATGTTTGTATTACCATTCTGTTCCCAAAATAAACCTGGCACAAACTCAACAAGAACTTGCCAAGTTACAATGGGAGTGATGCTTGTAATCTTGGAGACCTTGTCAAATACATACAGAAACAGAATAATGTGCTTGAGGGCACTTTGGGTGTGTTGTAATTGAAAAGATTTTGATCCCTTTTTAATGTGAGAATTTAATATTCTTCAGTTAAACTAGTTAGAAAATACATTGTGATGTCATTTATGCAATTTTATGACTTAGGAACAAAGTCAAATGAAATGGAAATGTAAAATTATTCAGAACCTGGCTTACCACAAGCTGCAGATGGGCCTGAGTAATATCCACAAAATGTGAAATTAAGCAGCAAAATCATATAGTCTGTACTCCAGCTATTTGAGGAGTTTAAAAATTAATTGCCTGTACTAAAAAAAGGAAATCTCTCCAAATACATCCTAATATAATGAAAACTGTCTTTATTCTTTAGGGCCTGAGAGATAGGGTACAGCTAATTTTCAGTGGTGTGTCCTTTAAGCAGATTCTGCTGTAATATTCAGCTAAAGATTTTCTTGGTAGTTTCTTTTAAGAATACCAGTGATACCAGTCAGTCATTCTGTGACAGAACATGAGATTAGATGGATCATAATGAATGAGTGAGGTAGTAATGGCACGTTCTTGCAGGAGAAACTCACCCTGGCATCCTTCTGAGAGTTTCACAGAAATGTTTGTAGCCTGCAGAAACCAAATTTGTGTTCCAGCCAGTGCTGTCTGTGGTGTAATACCCTGTACAGGAACAGGATCCAGCTGGCACCTACAAAATGAGAAAAAGTCCTGTATTAGTTTTAGTCAGGAGTCAAAACTCCTCATTTGTTACAGAAAAAGCAATCATGTTCCTATCTTTATGCAGTATTAAAATACAGGGGGAAAAGAGCAAAATTTGTGGCTGTAGTGCTGAATCTGTGCAGAGTAGGATTTTCTTAAAATTTATGGCTGTTTTATTCAATTTCCATAAAATTGTCCTTACCAGTCATTTCTTTGGCTGTATATCTCAGCACCTGTTACTAATGTAACTAATATGAGTAGTTATTCAGTAATTCTGCTATACAATATCCAGTGTTAGCCCTTGTTTTCTAATTAGGAAAAAACCTGTTTTGAGATGAAGAGCCCATGGTTATACTGATGAGAGCTGTAGCTCTGAACATTTTTGTCTTTGCAGGTGAAAAAAGCCAAGATGCAGGAATCCAGAGAGCAGAGCCTGAGGTATGGGATTTTAAATTTGATTTTAGTGTGGAACAGTTCTTTATGGTCTTTTACAATTATAAAGCTTTCATTTTAGAAAATTTCCTCTTATTTTTTACAGAGATATGGAAAACATAGCTGTATTTGGATTTGGTAAAATTTTGATTAAGTTCCCAATAAAAAATAATTAACTAGCCCTATGGTATAAAGCTTTTATAAAAGTGGTCACAAAGAGTTTAATGGCATCAGCACACATGTCTTTCACAGAATGAGACTGAAATAACATGCATTTAATTTGGTGAGAATAAGGATATTTTAATAATATCTGTACTACTATTCTTAGTGAAACTCTGTGGATAACTGCTTTGAAAAATGAAACTCTTGAATTGTAGCCTCTCCTATTTAAAGCTGTTGTGTGATACTATTTTTAGCCTCAGTAGATGCTTTTTGATGGGTATTGTATTTAAGAATTAACTATTATTATTACTACTTATAATGAGAATAGCTATATTAGGATTTATTCTGCTTCTCTGAGTAGCAGCAAATACAGTCAGGAAAGATTTCTTTTTGGAGTCTCTGCCATTCCAATAACAGCAAGAAGGAAATGCCATTTCTGCAGGAGTGGATGTGGTATATTCTCAAAATTAGAATTTTGATCTAATCACACAGGCTCCCTTTCTGGCCCATGAGAGGAGTCAGATCCTAGGGAGGGTTTTCTCCTTCTCTTGGGTAGAGAGGGCAGCGTGGGCAGGTCTGAACATGTTGGGGGGCTCACTCTTCCCCCTCTGTGTCACCCTGCTTCAGCACAACCCACCTTCCCTATGGGCACAGGGAGCTCGAGATTTGAGTGTAAACATCCTTGAATTTTAAAATGTGGACATCCAGTATTTAAAATTAGAAGAGAGGGGAGGGATAAAGTTGCATTTCTAACTTGATTAAATATTTTGTTTAAATATTTCAGCTCTGATTTGATAAAGCTATACATGATTTTAAGTTTGACCAATGGATTAGTTTAAAAGAATTTATTGGACCTATTTCTCCCTTTCCCCTGCACTGCAGGAGGTGGAGGAGGGAGAAAAAAAAAAATCAGTTTTGTTGAGCCCAGAAAGCAGGGATGGGTGGGGAAAGGTGTTGCAAGATTTGGGTTTATTTCTCATACAGCCTCCTGCTCCATGTGTAGTTCAGCTCAGGCACCTTTAGGCTCTTCCTGAGAATTTAATTTGCTCATCCAACACAAAACTGTGCAGTTGTTTTTTGTTGGGATGCTGAATGGAGTCAGGTGATGGAGGGAAGCAGAGAGCACCATGCTTGGTGCACACCTGAGCTACAAGGAGGGAGTTTCCCCCTCAGCAGCAATAAACAGCTCCTTTGGCTCCTTCACCTTGAGAAACTGCAGTCTCAGTATGTCAGAACAGCACACAGGTGGCTCAAAGCCTCATGAAAAGCTGTGTTGCAGAAGTAGCAATAATAAAAGTAAAGCCTGGAAGGCAGTAATCAAGGAAAAAACAGTTTCATTCAGAAATTACCTGTACTTCCTACTCTGTTCATGAACAAAGCAACATCAACATGGAACTAAAACAATGTGGGACAAATCCAAAATAATCCAGTAACCTGCAAATACTTAAGTACAGAAGTGACCCCCAGTTCAAGGATGTTTTAATGCTGCTCTTCAGGGAGAAATGCAGCAGTGAGCCAATGCCCATGGGCAGGGGAGCCTGTGACAGCAGGGTCACACACCACTGCTGGCAGCAGCTCCTTGGCTGCTGCAGCTTTGGGGGAATGGAATGGAGATGCCAAGAGGTGTTTCTTACAGAAGCCACCCCTGCAGTCCCCCTTTTACTCAAACCCCACGTAGTTTGATGTCTAATTCCAATTGCAGATCTCTCTCTCAGAATCACTTCATGAAATAGCAAGGAGCACAGGGCTAGGTTTTGTGAAGAGTTAGTTTGCCTTGGTCAGAAAGGTTGAACCCAGGGGTTATGGTAACCAAGGATGTTAATTTAAGAGTTCAT
Organism: Onychostruthus taczanowskii; assembly: GCF_017590055.1. Classification (NCBI taxonomy): domain Eukaryota; kingdom Metazoa; phylum Chordata; class Aves; order Passeriformes; family Passeridae; genus Onychostruthus; species Onychostruthus taczanowskii. The sequence continues at coordinate 4,086,937 of NW_024503235.1, forward strand.
AATGCTAATACTGAACCTTTGTTGTCCTGGCAGTCATGTGAGCAGCACAGAAGTCAGCGATCAGAAAACTGAATCTTCAAACCTTGGTTCAAACCTTCCCATGTCCAGTGAGAGTGAGTATCTCTGCAGTTCTCCCGTTGTCTTTCCTCCTGTCTTTCCCTGGTACCATGCTTCATCACCCACAAGCTTTGTCTCCTCCTTGTAATCCTTAGCCTGCTCTCACTATCAGTTGTAAAGTGAACGTTTGCTGTAGTGTTTACAAAGTGTTAATGTCTGATGGTAAGGAAATACCTGTTTCTAACAAATATTTTTGTGTTGCTGCCCCTCAGCTGGCTGTTGGGTGCTTCTGAGTACTGCTGTGTCTTATCTGCCTTAGCCATGATTCTTCTTAAAGGTTGAGTCAATACCAATTGTAATGCCTATAGTACACATGTTTTTATAAATCATTATCTCTTCACAGCTGGTGGGTCCTTTGTAGCAATATGTCATACTCTTCATCTTAGACTCTGAATTGTATTGAATGTCTGCAGAAAGCTTTTAGGAAATAAACTGAGAGGAGACAGGGGGAATATAAAGAGTGCATACTAAGTGAAAAGTGGAGTGTATCCTTTCTCTTGGAAAAAGGGGGATGGAAGTTACTAGGAAAGTCGGATTCCTGTATGGAATGCCTTTGGCTGCCAATACATATTTTGAAGTGTAAGTCAGCTCACCTTAGCTGAAAGTGTGTAAAGTGTAACTTGCCATTGTAATTGATTTAATCATTGCTGTTTTAATCCATGTACTGTGGTGTTGCAGGAGTTACAAGAAATTTCATCCTGCAAAACCTGCTGCCTGACTTGATAAGCCATTTACAAGCCTTTTTTACACCATTGCCTAATTCTTTGTATGCAGTTTTATAAATACAAGTTCTAGAAATATCATTACTACATAACTATTTAGATGAATATTGACATTCTTAAAAAAACCCCTACAATCCTAAACATGTGGGAACTGACAAATGTTAGAGGAAAGCCTTTAGGTCCAAAAGTTCCCAGTTTGGGTTTCCTGTTGTATCCTTGTGTTATGTGGGCTTCACACTGTGAGTAAAGGCAAGCACTGAGGAGCAGAGGAAGGTGATTCATGGATCATTTGGGAGGTTCAGCACACGTGGTTGATGGTTTGTACTTCTCTGCTTCTTGTGTTCAGATTACACAAAGGGAAGGATATTGAGGTGGCAGAATGCACATTAGGGTTAGAGTTGCCTGTGGCACTGTCTTACTTTCCTCAGTGTAACTCAGGAGGTTTTACTACGTGGTCATGCAAGAGCAATAATGCGGGTCCAGTATGGAAATCCCAACATTTTTGAGCACGTTATTGGCATTTGGATCAAATCCCAAGGCAAAGCATGCTGTTATCCATGACCCTGTGTCATTTTGAGAGCTGTTAATTGAGTTACCCCAGAGGGAGAGGGAAAATGTGATCCCTTGTAATGGTAGGTGTGGGGGAGCAGGGCCCCTGGGCTTGCACAAGGGATGCACAGTTAGGCTGCATTACCTCCTGGGCAAGCCCTGGGTGCTGTGCTTTCAGAGGGGAATCAGCTGGATCCAGAGCAGTGCAGCTGTGTTTGCTGAGGCTCTGGGTATGGTGCTTGTAGATCTGAGCTGATAAAGCCATGTGCTTGCAGATGCAGTCACAGCAGTGGCAGCTGCCAGCAGCGTGCTGCACTGCGGTGGTGGCATGTGCCAGAGTATGGTTGTGTTTGAGGGTCCCAGGACCAGGGAAGAGATGACAATCTTGACTCTATGTTTCAGAAGGCTGACCTATTATATTATGATATTATATTATATTAAAATGTTATACTAAAACTGTACTAAAAAGAATAGAGAGAAAGGATCCATCAGAAGGCTGGAAAGGAAATGGAATCAATAACAAAAGCTGGTGACTCTCAGAGAGTGCACACAGCTGGACCATGATTGGTCATTAAGTAGAAACATCTCACGTGGACCAATGAAAGATGCACCTGTTGCATTCCACAGCAGCAGGTCATTATTGGTTTTCTTTTCTTCTGAGGCTTCTCAGGAGAAAAATCCCGGGCGGAGGGATTTTCATAAAAATACCACAGCGACACCAGAGAGGCTGCACGGGGCCAAATTCTGTGCTGGGCTCCTGCCAGAGAGGCTGCACTGTGCTGGTGGCAGAGCCAGAGAGGCTGCAGGGGCCAAATTCTGTGCTGGGCTCCTGCCCATCGTTGCTTTCCTAGTCTGATGGACAGCTGAGTGTTTAACCAGCTGGGGTGTTTAATGGCTCTTGGATTAAGCCACAGGAGCCCAAGCCCCCATCTCCAGCCCAACCTGGAGTGCTATAACAGAGCTCTCTCACAAGGTGTACCAGAGCTATAGGCTGTGCTGACTGAGAACATTTGAAACCTTTCCTCCCTGAGCTGCCAGCTGAGCCACTCTATTTTACCAGTCTCAGGGTACCATCACTGTGGATTTATTGAAGCAGAAAAATGGAAACATCTGGTCAAATGTAACTACCAGATGACTTTAGAGGCATCTCTGAGCCTTGTGCCCTGCAGCTGTGCTTCTCTGGATGTGTGTGATTAAGTTCATTGAGCTGGAGCTGTTCCTTTTGCAGGAAAGACTGTTTGCTGGAGCCATGCATGGATAGAGTATGTAGGGGAAGAGGAAAGCTTGGCAAAACAGACATTTGGTCTCTGCTCCAGGACACAGAAATGTTACACTTAGTGCAGATGAAGCCCCTTTGGCAAATATGCAGGGTTTTGGGAAGGACTGAAATCAAAGTTTTTTTATGACAGTTGCAAAAAATTATGGTACCAATTGATAAAGAGAAAGAGCACTGGGGGAATAGTGTGACTGACTGACCTACCTGCTGTGAGCTGGCAAAACATTTTTGTGCCAGTTTAACAGTGTGTTTTTGAGAATTTGCTTTGAAACAGATATTCAGGGCACTAAAACACTTTGTAAGTACTGTGTGTTGACTAAAATGTACCATAAGTATTGATATTTGTCTTTATTTGTTGGGTTTTGAAAGCACCTTTGTAATTACACAAACTATTTTTTCTTTCAGTTATGACATGCACTGATTATATCCCAAGGTCATCAAATGATTATACCTCACAAATGTATTCTGCAAAGTAAGTCAAGAAATTGTTACTGAGTTCTGTAACTCTCCTCTCTGAAGTAATTTTTTTGTATCTTTATGCATTTCTCTAGTGCAGTAAATCCCACTATTGGCAGCAGATACTGCTGAGGACAGTGAACTTAGAGAATTCACCCTTTAGCTTCAGTGGCTGTTGTTTTATGTTCACAAAGCTAAATGAATCCCTTCAAGTAATTAACGTGACAGTCTTGGTGAATAATGCCCATGATATTTGTCAAATAAACAAATTTAACATAAATAAATATAAGGGGAATATAAGATTTTCTCATTGTTTACTGTGTTTAGGGAATCTTTGTAGTTCTTCCTGTTGGAGCAGGATAGGCTTTATCCCCTGCTGCTTGTTTTTGTGTAGTTTCTGTGTGTGTCCCACTGGTTCTTACAGGTACTGCTAGATTCCAGTACCTTCAGGGTCTGGTGTGGTAAGGCATGATTAGTGGGACTGACAACTCGTGCCTGTTGGAATGGGGAGTGTGTCCCTCCCTGTTGGAATGGGGAGTGTGTCCCTCCCTGTTGGAATGGGGAGTGTGTCCCTCCCAGTCCTGGCTGGGCAATGTTCTCTGGCACTGTGGAGGAGGGAGTTTCCCTGCTGTCACCACAGGAAGCTGGCAGCATCTGTAAACTCAAAAGTCTGCCTTGGGAATCACAAGGAGCTTATTGCACTAAGAGGACATGTCAGTCTGAGTAGTTTCTCCTTTCTGGAGCAATTTTTGAATGTGTCTTCTGGTTTTAAGGCTGAAAGCTGCGTAATCTAAACAGTTCTTTCTGACTTTTGTTCTCTCTTTTCACCAAGGCCATATGCACATATCCTTTCTGTACCAGTATCAGAAACAATGAGCCCTTACCCTGCTCAGCCTCAGTACCAAGCACTGCAGCAGTCCCAGCCCTACACCATCTACCCCCAGACCACCCAGACCTACGGACTACCTCCTTTCGGTAAAAAGTGACTTTTCAAAGATTTCTCTGTGCCTGCAATTACTGTTTTATGGCTCATTAAAAAGCCAGTGTTAAGTGTAAACACTTCTGTTGGAGAGAAGTTTGTAGGAGAGCACATGCATAGCTTAAATTGTAGATGGGCACCAATCTCTTGATGGGGCTTCAGCTTAAAAAATAAGATTTTTTACAAAGCTGTTACTTTGGATCTCCCCATGAAGTGTGCCATATGGTTCCTGGTTTGGGATCATAATTGTCTCTAGTTGTGGTATAGCTGTGTTTGTGCAGTTTCCTTCTTAGTGAAATGACAAAACACCCCATACTACAAGTTCTCCTTTCTCCTTTCCTTGTTGTTGTCCACGATTAAGACACTTTTATTTCATCTTTCACCAAATGAGAGCTCATGCTAAAATGTCTCCAAGTTTACTCGGCAGATAATTTGCTTAATTTGCTCTAATAACTGAGCCCTTTTGATAGCTATTCCAGTCTCTGCAAATGCAGCTCCCAAAAAATGGAAGGGAGCAGAGGCTGTTTTATCCCTTAGCAGGGAGCACTGATGAGAGGGGAGAGCATCACACCACCATGCAGGGAGCCTGGGGGAGCACCTGGCTGCCTGGAAGTGGTGGAGTCACCACCCCTTGCAGAGGACATGGTTTAGTGGTGGACATGGTGCTGGATTAATGGCTGGATTTGGTGATCCTAAAGGTCTTTTCCAACTTTTATCATTCTGTGATTCTAACTATATGTCTCAGGGCTTATGGTTGTACTGCACAATCATATGCACTGAGCCTCTTGCAGATTTAGCTGTAATGCTAAAATCTCAGTACCTTGATGTGTGTAAGGATGAATTTTTCTCTAGCTAAAGAATTAGATTCCTTTGAATAAAAACAGCTACATTTCTGGCTTTTGTTAGCTGCTGACAGAGCATGGCCTTTTGTAAAGGTTACAAAACAATTGATTTGTCATTATATATTTGAAAGATGGTGTAGGAAAGATAATAAATCCAGACTTGGCTTTGTTAAACATAAGTTAAATTACTAATGCTGTAATTACTGATGGTTGCTGGAACATACTCCTCCTCACTGGGTGCCTGCACTTTTGTTTCAGTGCCTTGTTGCACTGTTTTTTGCTGTATCTGAACAGTGGCTGATGGTTTCCTTTGCTTCATTTATTTGGTGGTTTTTGATAGTGTGCTGTGCATGGTGCACTGAGGCTGCCTCATGTGCTGTTGTGTGTTTTAATGTGTTACATGTTGGTGTTTTTAAAGGCAAATATTTGTAATTGTGTGGAGTGCTGCAGTGAAGTTGTTTAAAACAGTGGTTAAGACTTCTATAATTCTGGAAAGAGGGAGGGAAGGTGTAGGGGTTTTGTTAGTCTACTGTGTGTGTGTTTTGTTGGTTGCAGTAGTGGTGGCTATATTTGGGGGGAGTGTTTGTTTTTTTAAAAGCAAAGGTTCTGGAGTGCAGGGGTACTTAGCTGCTTCAATATCATATTCTGAATGTAACATTAGAAATTCTTCTGAAGACCTGGAAGGAGATCTGCATTTGCTATTGATTTCAAAGGAGCTTTCATCTTTAAAATATCCAAAATGTCATCAGTTACTGAAATGTCTGATGTTAATTTTGAGGTCTGTTGTTAAACACCTGAATTTTTAGTGTGAAATCAAGTGTTAGGATGATGTTAAAAGTCATTATTTCCAGTAATGAAAATCACAGTGGAATGGTACCTGCTGAGTTATGCTGAGAAGATGGACTTTGCATGGTTTGATGGAGAGGTAGAAGGTAGAGGATTGAACATGCACACTGCAGAGCGAATTCTGGAAATTGTTTCTGCTCACAAAACCTCCAGTGAGCAGGTGAGGGCCAACAACTTGGTTTTAGCAGCACCAAAGGGCTTGTTACAGAGGTTGGTGTGTCTTTCTACCTTGTATTTGTTTCTGTGCCAGAAAGAAGGCACCATGGGTTCTCTAACTGGAGCAAACCAGCATGAAATTCAAGCAAGCTGACAAACACCAGTATAGTCTGGAGGTGGCTGAAGTCAGGATGCTCCTTTTAGAGAAGGGATGACCTATGCTCTTGCTGATTTGTCACCTCTCTTGGTGTTCAGTGTATTGGTTCTGCATGGGATGCCCTTGTGGTCTGGAGAGATTTTATTAAAGAAGCATTAAAAGAAGAATAATGACATCCAGGCTGCATTTGTGTAGCTGTAAGCTGGTGTTAGAAGCACCATGGATGTGATGGCTTACCTTAACTCAAGAAAAACCTACAGGTGCTGGGATGTCCTGTGTGGGGCCTTTCCATGTCTGTAGATGTGTGCTGTGACATTCTGTGACATACAGTGCTGCCATTGGACAGGGAAGAGTTTTGTTCCCCCTCTCAGAGCTTCTCAGTGATGTGAGGCTAGCTTGTGATGCTGTCCTGCAGAATGAGAGGGAAGGACATTTGCCACCAGTCCAGGAGTGTGCCTGGCTGTTCAGAAAGCATAAAGGACATGTCTGTAACAGCAAGACAGTCATGGAAGGCAGGGCCTGAAAGATGCCTTAGCACATGACCTGAATCAGCTCCTGCACTGGCACCCAGCCAGCACTGCCAGCACCTCAGAGTGTGTCTGACCTGCTGCCACACTCCCTGTGGTCATGATCCCACAGCATCCAGGGTGGATTTCTGTTTCACTGTCAGGTTGTTTGGCACTTCTGCATGTCGTGTGACCATCACATTGTGCTGCTGACTGCTCCTTGTCCCTCTGTCTTGTACCCTAAGGAGCTTCTGGTTACTGTCCCGTGTGAAAACTACTCACCCATTTGGAGATGGTGGCACTCCCTTTCCAGGCTAAGCAAACATTGCTATTCCCACTCTCCTTGAAGGATCTTTTTCCCATATGTTTTGTTCTGGAGTTTCTGCAGTGTATCTACAGTCTCTCTTAAGTCAGCCTTTCCTTTTTGTTTGCTAATTATCGAGGTTCTGGAGGTTTGAAACTTTAACAAAGACACAACTTGAGAGCCAAAGAGTCAAACCATGGGGTGACTGTGCAGAGAGTGATTTAAGTTGACTTCCAGGTGTCAGTTTGAGATCAGATATATAAATAAATTAAAGGGCCATTGCAGAATTTAATTCTGACAAGGCTGCAGCATGGAGCGACGTCCTGGAGCTGCTCCTCATGTCCAGCTTGATGGACTCTCCCATGTCTTTTAGGTAGGAAACCTAGAGCTCACAGCCCATGGCTCAATCGTGCTGGAGGAGGTGAAGGGCTGCAGGTGGCTTCTTGCAGGGTGTTTAAAAAGGAGGGTGGTCTTTCTGATGGCCCTGAACTCTGTCTAGCTCCAAATGTCCTTTGTCCCTCTGCTTTGCACACTCCTGCTTGTTTGTAAGTAGATCCTCTCAAAATATTTCTGCTTCCTAACCAGGGAAGAATTGTCTTTGACTTTGGCTGTAGATTTGGAGACACTCAGATGAAAGCCTGAAGAGCCCTGAAGAGTGAGGCTGAGCTGAGCTGCCTCAGTTGGGCACTGTTGGCACACATCAGTGCAGAGACCTCACCTTAACACAGCACCCAAGCTGAGCCACTTGCTAAGTGTGCCCTGTACACAAAATTACAGTCACTCTGCTCCCTGTGCTGTGCCCAGGATTATTACAAAAGCATTCCAAAACAACAGGAAGTCTGGAATAAACATTCAGATTTTTAATTTTTTTTAGCTGTATATTTGTTGTTGTCAGTCTAGGAAAATTACTGACTTGTGGCTTGGTTTAAAATATTCATCCCAAAGCCCAGTGAAGTAGTGAAGTGTTGAGCTTGGCCTTCATAGGTCCCAGCTTTGGCCTCACTGTGTAACAGCTGATGTCACTTGCAGTGCAGTGCAGCTCAGCCCAAAATCACAGCCGTTGGCAGGTCCTTTATCTGCATGGGCAGTGAATCTTAGTGACACAAACAGATTTTAGTTAAAAGCTTTGCAAATTAGTCTTCTTTGTGCTTTTAATTTTCTCTTTTTCAGCCATTTTGTCACCAGCTCTAATCCCTGCACAGCCTGACAGTCAGTGCTTACTATTGCCAAAATTAAACATTTTCCATGTGTCATTTGTTACTTGCTTTTGTGATGAGCAAAAATCTTAATCTGAGGTAGGAGCATGCTGTTTGGTCCCAGCATATTTGTTTATAACTGGTCCAATTTATCTGATTCAGGTGCACTGTGGCCAGGTATGAAACCTGAAAGTGGTTTAATTCAGACTCCATCTACAAGTCAGCACAGTGTTCTTACCTGCACTACAGGGTTAACCACAAGCCAGCCCAGCCCAGCACATTATTCTTATTCCATTGAAGGTAACTTGGCATGGTTTTTATCTGCATCTCTCTCCACCTAACTGAGTCCAGATACCAAACTAGAGAGGCTTGCACGCTTGTCCTTGGTTTGTGCATGCTTCTTCATGCTTTGCCTCTTTTCTCTTTGTGCCTGTGTGTTTGTGGGTTTGTATTTGCCTCTCCCCTGTGTGTGCACCAGGCTGGCTCGTTGGTGCCATGCTGCTGGGCTGAGCAGGGTGAAGAGCAAATGGGAAGGGGAAAGAGACTCCACGTTGTGTTCCTGCATGCTTTATTGGGAATGCTCTTGCATTTCTCTTTGTTTGTGGTCTTTGGCTTGATGTCAGGAAGTATGCTGACTGCAGTTAGATTTTTAAACATTTGTTTTTAATTCTTTCTGGAGGTAGATGGCTCTGGAATATCACAGACACCAGGTTGGTAGATCTGCTAGGAAGTGAATTTCTCAGTATAGAATTACCACTCAGCTATTATAATTGCTGGAAGTGTCACATCCAAGAAGGCAGATGCTGAATTTCACCAGCTTCCACAGCAGTTTTTAGGAGTGAATGTGCCAGACAGCTGAATAATGGAATATTTTTGCTTGTGGCACATATGTGCAAATTGATACCTCTTCTTTAGGCTGGATTTTGCCATTTAAGTTTTGGTGACAAATGTGACAATTTGTCTCTTTCTCTGGAAATTTTATAAAGCATTTCAGGGATTTGTAATCTATGTCTTGTGGAATATTTTCACAAAATAATTCAGGGACCTGAGGAAATTTTTAGTTCAGCTTCCTGCTCAGAGAGTACTTGCTACAGAATTCAGAACCAGCTTGCTCAGAGCTTTATCTAACTACATATCCAAAGCCTCCAAGGATGGAAATTTTGCCAGTTCCAGAACCTGACTGTGTCATTATGATGAAACATGGTTTTATTTTGTTGACTCAGAGCTTTCCCTCTTCCATGTTCTGAGAATTTCTCTCCTCCTGCTGCTGCACACCTGCAGAAAGAGCTTGTGTCTGTCCTCTCACTAATGTCCATGCAGGTACCAGCAGGCTGCATCAAGTCCCTAAAGCCTCCTCCTCTCCTCCTCTCCTGGCTGGGCAGTCCCTCTCCCCTGAAATGCCCCTTGCAGGAGCATGGGGCTCCCTGAGAACATCAGGTTCTCCAGATCCCTGATTGGTTTGGTGTCTCTTTAGCAGACCCACTGAATTTTATCAACATGTTTCTTGTGCTGGGGGGGCCAAACTGAATGCCACAACCAGATGTGGTCACATGAGAGCCAAGAAAAGGAGGATAATTCTTAAAATTAGCAGTGAGTGGGTTTTAGCATGTCTCTCACAGAGGAAAGTCATGTGTATGTCATGGTACTTGCTCTATTGAGACAGGGCTTGCATTATTGAGACAGTCAATGGCCCGGTGTAGTATTTATCCTAATCATTTATCCATTCATATTGTTAACTGCAATTAACTGATCATTTTTTTGTGAGTGCACATGGGCTCCAGAAGCAGCAGGATCAGAGTTTTACTCATTGATTGAGAGAAAACAACTTTGTGCATCTTGGCACTGAGTAAACCACTCATGGAATTCAATTAGTTAAACAAAAGGAAAGCAACACTGAAATACTCCTTTCTTCCATGACCCTCTTTCCCACAGTCCCAGCAGCAGAATGACTTCCTGTGTCTCACAGCAGCAGCTGGAATTGCCAAGGGTCAGGAATGGTGCTCCACAACGTGACCCCTGCCAGATTGCCCAGTGATGTCCTGAGGGGGGCAGGTGGATCCCTGGGGGTGCTGAGGTGACAGACCCATGTCAGGCCTTGCTTTGTACAATTATAAAATTACAGACTTGTTTGGGCTGGAAGGACCTTAAAGATTATCCCCTTTCAACCCCTCTGCCATGAGCAGGGACACCTCTCACTATCTCAGGTTGCTCCAAGCCCTGTCCAGCCTGGCCTTGGGCACTTCTAAGGATCCAGGGGCAGCCACAGCTTCTCTGGTCATCCTCACAGCCAAGAATTCCTTCTCAATGTCCCATCTAACCCTTCCCTCTTGCAGTGGGAAGCCATTCCCCCTTATCCTGTCATTCCATCCCTTGTCCAAAGTCCTTCTCCAGCTCTCTCTGATCCCCTCTGGATGCTGGAATGGACTCTAAGGTCTCTCTGGAGTCTTCTCTTCTGCAAACTGCTCAACCCCAGCTTTGTCAGAGTTTCACACAGGAGAAGAATTTTAATCTGTGCTGCTGGGAGAATGTGTGATGTAAGAAATTTCCCTGCAGGCTGCTCTCTGAAAGTGTGCACAAGTCACCCCAAAGTGTGCGAAAGTCGCTCCAGTTGTACAGATGCTGTTGCTTTTTGCAAAAACTTTTTGCAGACTTGCAAAAAGGAAAAATCCTGTTTCAGATTTGCTATATTTCCTTCTTAAGCAGCCTACCAAGGGTTCAGGTCAGTACAGAGGCTGGTGCCAGGGAGGTGTTGGAAGGATGGACAGAGTTGTTTCAGTAGTAATCCCTGGAATATCTGGTTTTTCTCTCCACTCAAATCAGCAGGGTGAGACACAGCTGTGCAATGGTGCTGAACCACTGGAGGGGAATTTCGGTGCATGGTTCTGGCTTTGGCTCTTTGAAAATGATTGAAGCAAAGCAGATTTGGATTAATAAAATAGAGGAGGCAGGCATGTAATGTCTGAGGATGAGGTCTGAAATGGGGGATAAAGAAGGGAGAAGAGGAAAAGAGTCATGATATCTTGAATGCAGTACTTGCATTGGCTGGTCTTTAAAGCTCAGCCCTTGAGGTCATGTTTGGCAAATCCTTGACAAATATTTTTGCATGGTTCTGGCCCATGCACAGGTAAAAGGAAGTGGCCCACAGTGCAGAAAGAATTGGTTCATCTGTGTGGTGGGAACTGCTTGAAAAAGTCTGGTATGTAGCAATGTTTAGATACAGGATTATTAAAAAGACCTGTTGGAGGGAGACCAGAGTTAAGATAAACAAGGAAGTTCATGGGAGGGAATGCCAAATCTTTTTTCTCATTTCTTAACTTCTGTAATCAATCTCAGTGGAGAAGCAGCCTCTGCAGAGCATTACAGATAAGAATCACTTTCTGTTTCCTCTCCACAATAGTCTTGAGAGCCGTGGTGTAACAGTCTGTGTCCCAGAGAGTTGCTCTGCCCTGGCTGCAGGGCAGGTTTGTTCAGTTAGCAAGGGTCTTTTCTGGAGAGCTGAGCTTCAGAGGGGCCTAGGAAAGGACCTTCTCTTAAGGTGATAAGAGCCTTGATAGTTTCCATAATGTGTAATGGGAAGGAGCTTTATTTGGAAACTGCCCCTGTTTTTGAGCAGTTGTTCATGAGGGGTGTCTGTGACAGGTTCCTTGGCTCACACAGCTGGGCTTCAAGGACCTGTGGAGCTGCTGTAGGTCCTTCAGTGTCTTCACTGCCATTATTGCTGTTCAGTGCAGACTTTTTGCCTTTTTCTAAATGTTTCTGGGCTAATTATTTCCCTTTGTTTCTGCTTCCACAGAGATGTCACCCTTCATATTTCTCATCTCCTATAAATCCTGTGTATTTCTACACATCTTTTAAGATCTGTTTCTTTTGTTTTCTTAACTTTTTTGAGGTGTATTTTGGATCTGTTCCTCTTTCCAGGAGGCACCAGGTAGTATTGGTGCTTGCCATAGCACAACATACACTCATTAAGAGTTCATGGTGGGTGTTTTCCTGGGGGAACAGGACTGAAACCTTCAGAAACTTGAGTTCTTGGGGTGAATTTTGTGTGGTGGTATTTGCAGAAAATAAGGGTTTTTCTCAGAGTGATGGTAAGGTAGGGAATACTGTGAATTTCTGCAAGTCTATATAAGCATCTAAAAGTGATTTTTTGGTTTTATTTGTGTGCAGAGGAAGGTGGTTCTGCTGGTTCCAGAAAAGAAAATAGTTCTTGGTGGTATCTGGTTTTGTACATTGTGGTTTTGTTCCTGCTGATTTAATTATTTGTTATTGTCCTTGTGAGTCCCAAAACCCCATGTTGAGGAATGTTTAATGGAGTGGTCCTGTGTCTGCAATCCCCCAAAAACTGCTAAATCACTGGGGTTCCCAAGTGCTGCTCTAGCAGCCTCTTCTGTGTTTTGGGAGACCTGAATGCAGTGACACAAAGCTTAGGAAACATCTTCAAGGTGGTGCCAACAACTACACATCCCTAAGAATTCATTCTGTAAGCTGTTGACAGATTATTTCAGAAAGTCACATCCAAAAATCTGTTCTAGACACAGGGATGTTGGCAGAAATGCTCACTTTCTCCAACAGGAAACACTCTCTTTCTAATATTTGAAACTTCTTAATGTTCCCTTAAATTTTAAATCTAATTAGACTAAAAATGCTATGTTTGATGCAGATTTTTTTTTTTTAACAGAACTGGTTTAAATCCATTCATCTCCTTTTTCTTGATTTATTCTGATTTCATTTTCATCTGCTACTGATTGATCATCAGAAAGGGACTGTTGTCTTACCAAAACATTTAGTAAAGATGTAAAACTTTTTAATTCTACACCAACTGCTTAACAACCATGGAGGGAGAAGGTTTCTGAACCACTGGAAAGGACTGTGTTTAAAGATGTACTAGCTCTTCTTTCCTGTAAACTCATCTGAAATATGACTGGTGTCAAAATACACCCAGTCCTTTTTTGGGTGTTGGTTGCAGAGTGCTGCTGGAAGCACAAGTGCTTGCACATTTGCCTAGTAAGTATTTATTTCACACTTTCTCATTTCTTATGCTTTTCTAGAATATTTAATGCAGTAATTCTCAATTTTACAGCATCAACCACCAATGCCAGTCCAGTCTCTACATCCTCAACTGTTGTCAATATTTCCACATCAGCAGTAGCCAGCATCTCACAGGTAAAACTTCCTTGGTAAATTTATGTGCACCATCTCCTCTACTTTTGTTTAACACTAACATGGAAATGTCACTTCAAATGGAGCTCAGTGGTACTGGAGCTGTGGGGCTCAGTGTGTAACTCAAATCACCCAATCACTCCTGCTGTCTCTTTGACCATGAAGCTTCTCCCTTTGGCCTTTGCAACAAACTCACTTCATCTGTTTAAAGTTGTTGCCTCATCTGCAAATTGTGAGGTGAGTCTTAAAACTGAGATCTCTGCAAGAGAGATGGAGGGGAAGAAACAATTCAGCTATTTTGAGGCCTAAACCTGCAAGGAGGTTTAGAGTTGGATGTTTTTTGGATGCCTTTGTTCTCCCTCAGCAAGAATAGGAAATGAGGTTGTGCACAAACAAAACCCCAACCCAATAAAGTGGAGCGTGCATTCTGATGGTAGACTAGAACAAAGTGAGACAGCCCTGCAAGCTAGCAAAGACCATTTCCCCCTGCCTTTTTTCCTCTGTGGGTGGTTAACTGCCATTCTGAATACTTGGTTATACAAAGGAAGCCTTCAGTGCCCAGCTTTTCAGAAAGAGAATACAGGAAGTGTGTAAAATGCAATGGATGCACAAAAATCCTTCTGTGTTTATGCTGTTGCTTTTTAAACATAAACTTGTTTGGAACTGTAAGGGGAAAAAAGGATTTTCTTTTAGTATTTCAGACCAAGGTACCTGGTTCACAAACCCAGGCTGCTCTTCAGGGGAATCAGGAGAGCACAGTGTACCAGAATAGTGTGATGTGGCATTTGCTTTTTTTACTGTCAGTAGCAGAAGTTAAAATCCTCAAGCACAGCTCCAGATGCTGAGCGACCTCCTAAATGAACTAAGTATTTTTCATAAATGGATACCTTCCAGCATGCAGAATTATTGCTTGATGAAGTCAGCACATGAGTAAGGGCCATTTATCCTGTAGCTGTGCCCTCAGAGAGGCCAAGGTCACTTTCTGTCACTGTCAAATGCAAGACAAAACCACACATTCCAGAGCACAAGTGCACTGATGTCTTGGCAACCACTCAACTCCCCTGTTACTGTCACTTCAGTCATTATGAATTAATTTTTGGAAGCAGAGAAATGGCCCTGTGATCACTGGTGTCCCCTGCAGAACCTGCCTGTGCAGGGGCCATTGGGCAGGCAGAGCTCTCAGCCCTTTCTGGGAATGTCTTAATATGCAGAATGAAACAGCATAAAGTCAGACTGTGCTCTTGCTGGGATTTTTCTTGGTCAGGATATTCTAATACAAAAGTCAGAGATTCAGAGTGTTTTCTGAATGAGGTGTCCTGCCATCACTAACTCTTTCCCCCAACAGGAATATCCTACATACACCATCCTTGGCCAGAGCCAGTACCAGACCTGCTACCCCAGCTCGGGCTTTGGCGTGGTGCCACCAGCAGACAGCAGCACGGAAAGCTTGGCATTAACCACCACGTACCCAGAGGAGAAACCAAATGCCCTGGTGCCAGCACGGGCAGTGCAGAGACCTTCCTCTGGTGAGGCGGGGTCTGTGAAATCCCTCTGCTAAACAGTGCAGGGGGCAGGTGTGGGGAAACATCTCCAGAGGGTACCTGCAGCATCTTGGCATGCTGGGCCCAATGGGACACTTGACTTCAGTGTCAGAACCTTCCTGAGACCTTCCTGGTCTCACTGGTGTGCAGAGTATTATGGTGGGCCAGCCAAAGTTGTGTGTCAGAAACCTTCTACTGCTGCCATTCCAGGACACCTCTCTGTGTGCCCCAGGGAGAGGGAGCTCTGAACACCTGGCTGCAGGAGAGAAAGATGCAGGAGGTGGTGTACTCCTTCTCTGAGAAGGGTGTTCTTAGCAGTAGCAGAGCAGGCTCCATCACATGTCCCTGTCAGTCTTGGCCATGCTGCTTGGCCAAGGCTGTGTCTCCAGGGCCAGCATCATCACTGTTACTCTTTTATATTCAACTGTCTATTAAATAGGATAGACATAGTTGAGTAATAGAGCAGTTCCAGGGTAGTGAAATGACTGCTCGGCTCTGGCTTTGCTCTGCAGGCAGTAGCTCTTGCAATAGCTCAGTTCTGGGGGACTGAATGGAGGAGACAGAGCTGTTTTGAAATGATGGGACAAAGAAATCATGGTTTATGTTCTAATCAGGGTTCAACTACTACTGCATCCACATAGTAAAGTTGCATCTTAGCTTTTGCTAAGATGGTTTGTGGCCAGTGCTGTATTGGTGTTTGTTTTGAGACACAAGGAGATGAGAGCTGTGTGATTTCTTTCTTCCAGGAGATGCATCCACAAGTCCTTTGCTACCAAGAGCAACAGCAAGTAAAGAGTTAGATGAGCAAGCCAGAAAAAACATCCCTGGAAAGAACAGAGGGAAGAGGAAAGCAGATACCTCCTCCTCACAGGACAGTGAATTGGAGGTAAATAGT
The DNA here is from genome assembly GCF_017590055.1 of Onychostruthus taczanowskii. Lineage (NCBI taxonomy): Eukaryota > Metazoa > Chordata > Aves > Passeriformes > Passeridae > Onychostruthus > Onychostruthus taczanowskii. The sequence goes on from NW_024503235.1 coordinate 4,102,639, forward strand.
CCCCAGCACTGGGGCTGTGGCTTTGTCTGCCTGAGCCATGAGAGCCTCCAAGGCTGAAGATCCTGTACCTAGACAGTGAGATCCTGTACCCAGTGATCTGTCCCAGCACTACCACATCCACCCAGGGAAGGAAGTTGTCTGTCTCCACTTGGAATCTCCCATGCTGCAAATTTCCCCCTCTTCTTCCTCAGCAATTTTCCATCTGCCACTACTGAAAAGAATTTGTCTCTATCTCCTTTGCAGTTCCCTTGCAATTAGCTGTGGTCTCCTGTTGCATGTCCCTTAGTCTCCTCTTTGCTGAGATAAGCCATCCCACTTTCCTTAGCCTCTCCTGTGGGCTGCTGACCATCTCAGTAGCATTTTGCTGTCAACTCTCCTCACAGATCTCTGAGACCAGGGATGCAATCTGGGGTGACCTTCCCAGTGCCAAATAGGTTGAGACATCACCTACTTTCTGGCACACGTGGCACACTCCAGCAGGAAAGTCACCTGCTTCACAGGGAGAGAGTGCTGCTGGCTTGTACTGGTGTCCAATTTTCCCTCCAGCTCCTTCAGCCTGGACTAGTGTGAGGGGTAATTCCACCCCACCTGTTGGCCCAGCTCTCAGTGTCAAAGTCCTTCTGTACCAAAACTCTGCCATTCCTCATGGCAGCCCATTGCCTTATTTATAACAAAGGTTTTTCTGACAAACACCAAGGGCATGCACCTGGTGCTCTCCAGATTACAGGCAGTACACTTCACCTCAGCAGGACTCTAAAATCCATTAGCACTCTAAGCTTTACTTTCATAACTGTAAAAGCAAGAGAAGCTTTTGAAATAGTTTGACCAAACAGCCATAGCCTGAATGTGTGCTTCTGTGGCAGTAAATAAACTCCATTGCAATAAACTGAAGAGTTGAACGTGTTCAGCCTGTAAGATGACACCTGTTGTTCATGCCTGTTAAAGCATACTGCAACTAACCACAAAATTAACTCTAAAATTTGTTCTTTTATTGCAGTTCAGTGGCTGGAATATCTCAGCTCTTACCTGTTCTTGTTCTCTCTGCAGCGGGTGTTTCTCTGGGACCTGGATGAGACCATCATCATCTTCCATTCTCTTCTCACAGGGTCTTATGCTCAAAAATATGGCAAGGTAATACTGTCTTTTCCATGGAGGAAAACCTATTTCTGTCATGCATAATTAAATGTTAGTCTTTGGAGAAGGAATAGTTTAGTTGTTTTGTTTTATTTTTTAACTCTCTATGGTGGTGCTATTAAGTTGTTGGCAGTTTGGGGCAGGGAAAGAACAAATTTGGCTTTATACAGAGCTAGGACATGGACATCACCAACATGCCCCTTCATGCAGTGCAAGTCTGTCAAACTGGTTTCATCCTCACTGGGAATAACTGAGGTCCTCACACATAGTGGAAAGAAGTGGTTTTTCTCCTTCAAAATACATTGTAGACTTTTGAATGTTTTGTATGTGCTGACTGTGAAAATCAGTCTCTCCTGTGGAGCACTGAAGTGTTTGGGGTTTTTTTTTGTTGGTTTTTTTTTTTTAATTGAGTTGTTTAAAATACTAGGGAAATTGTAGTTCACACCATTGAATGTAGCTGCTTGATGAAGTCAGCACATGAGTAAGGGCCATTTATCCTGTAGCTGTGCCCTCAGAGAGGCCAAGGTCACTTTCTGTCACTGTCAAATGCAAGACAAAACCACACATTCCAGAGCACAAGTGCACTGATGTCTTGGCAACCACTCAACTCCCCTGTTACTGTCACTTCAGTCATTATGAATTAATTTTTGGAAGCAGAGAAATGGCCCTGTGATCACTGGTGTCCCCTGCAGAACCTGCCTGTGCAGGGGCCATTGGGCAGGCAGAGCTCTCAGCCCTTTCTGGGAATGTCTTAATATGCAGAATGAAACAGCATAAAGTCAGACTGTGCTCTTGCTGGGATTTTTCTTGGTCAGGATATTCTAATACAAAAGTCAGAGATTCAGAGTGTTTTCTGAATGAGGTGTCCTGCCATCACTAACTCTTTCCCCCAACAGGAATATCCTACATACACCATCCTTGGCCAGAGCCAGTACCAGACCTGCTACCCCAGCTCGGGCTTTGGCGTGGTGCCACCAGCAGACAGCAGCACGGAAAGCTTGGCATTAACCACCACGTACCCAGAGGAGAAACCAAATGCCCTGGTGCCAGCACGGGCAGTGCAGAGACCTTCCTCTGGTGAGGCGGGGTCTGTGAAATCCCTCTGCTAAACAGTGCAGGGGGCAGGTGTGGGGAAACATCTCCAGAGGGTACCTGCAGCATCTTGGCATGCTGGGCCCAATGGGACACTTGACTTCAGTGTCAGAACCTTCCTGAGACCTTCCTGGTCTCACTGGTGTGCAGAGTATTATGGTGGGCCAGCCAAAGTTGTGTGTCAGAAACCTTCTACTGCTGCCATTCCAGGACACCTCTCTGTGTGCCCCAGGGAGAGGGAGCTCTGAACACCTGGCTGCAGGAGAGAAAGATGCAGGAGGTGGTGTACTCCTTCTCTGAGAAGGGTGTTCTTAGCAGTAGCAGAGCAGGCTCCATCACATGTCCCTGTCAGTCTTGGCCATGCTGCTTGGCCAAGGCTGTGTCTCCAGGGCCAGCATCATCACTGTTACTCTTTTATATTCAACTGTCTATTAAATAGGATAGACATAGTTGAGTAATAGAGCAGTTCCAGGGTAGTGAAATGACTGCTCGGCTCTGGCTTTGCTCTGCAGGCAGTAGCTCTTGCAATAGCTCAGTTCTGGGGGACTGAATGGAGGAGACAGAGCTGTTTTGAAATGATGGGACAAAGAAATCATGGTTTATGTTCTAATCAGGGTTCAACTACTACTGCATCCACATAGTAAAGTTGCATCTTAGCTTTTGCTAAGATGGTTTGTGGCCAGTGCTGTATTGGTGTTTGTTTTGAGACACAAGGAGATGAGAGCTGTGTGATTTCTTTCTTCCAGGAGATGCATCCACAAGTCCTTTGCTACCAAGAGCAACAGCAAGTAAAGAGTTAGATGAGCAAGCCAGAAAAAACATCCCTGGAAAGAACAGAGGGAAGAGGAAAGCAGATACCTCCTCCTCACAGGACAGTGAATTGGAGGTAAATAGTCCCCAGCACTGGGGCTGTGGCTTTGTCTGCCTGAGCCATGAGAGCCTCCAAGGCTGAAGATCCTGTACCTAGACAGTGAGATCCTGTACCCAGTGATCTGTCCCAGCACTACCACATCCACCCAGGGAAGGAAGTTGTCTGTCTCTACTTGGAATCTCCCATGCTGCAAATTTCCCCCTCTTCTTCCACAGCAATTTTCCATCTGCCACTACTGAAAAGAATTTGTCTCTATCTCCTTTGCAGTTCCCTTGCAATTAGCTGTGGTCTCCTGTTGCATGTCCCTTAGTCTCCTCTTTGCTGAGATAAGCCATCCCACTTTCCTTAGCCTCTCCTGTGGGCTGCTGACCATCTCAGTAGCATTTTGCTGGCTAGTCTCCTCACAGATCTCTGAGACCAGGGATGCAATCTGGGGTGACCTTCCCAGTGCCAAATAGGTTGAGACATCACCTACTTTCTGGCACACGTGGCACACTCCAGCAGGAAAGTCACCTGCTTCACAGGGAGAGAGTGCTGCTGGCTTGTACTGGTGTCCAATTTTCCCTCCAGCTCCTTCAGCCTGGACTAGTGTGAGGGGTAATTCCACCCCACCTGTTGGCCCAGCTCTCAGTGTCAAAGTCCTTCTGTACCAAAACTCTGCCATTCCTCATGGCAGCCCATTGCCTTATTTATAACAAAGGTTTTTCTGACAAACACCAAGGGCATGCACCTGGTGCTCTCCAGATTACAGGCAGTACACTTCACCTCAGCAGGACTCTAAAATCCATTAGCACTCTAAGCTTTACTTTCATAACTGTAAAAGCAAGAGAAGCTTTTGAAATAGTTTGACCAAACAGCCATAGCCTGAATGTGTGCTTCTGTGGCAGTAAATAAACTCCATTGCAATAAACTGAAGAGTTGAATGTGTTCAGGCTGTAAGATGACACCTGTTGTTCATGCCTGTTAAAGCATACTGCAACTAACCACAAAATTAACTCTAAAATTTGTTCTTTTATTGCAGTTCAGTGCCTGGAATATCTCAGCTCTTACCTGTTCTTGTTCTCTCTGCAGCGGGTGTTTCTCTGGGACCTGGATGAGACCATCATCATCTTCCATTCTCTTCTCACAGGGTCTTATGCTCAAAAATATGGCAAGGTAATACTGTCTTTTCCATGGAAGAAAACCTATTTCTGTCATGCAGAATTAAATGTTAGTCTTTGGAGAAGGAATAGTTTAGTTTTTTGGGGGTTTTTTGTTGTTTTTTTTTGTTTTTTTTTTAACTCTCTATGGTGGTGCTATTAAGTTGTTGGCAGTTTGGGGCAGGGAAAGAACAAATTTGGCTTTATACAGAGCTAGGACATGGACATCACCAACATGCCCCTTCATGCAGTGCAAGTCTGTCAAACTGGTTTCATCCTCACTGGGAATATCTGAGGTCCTCACACATAGTGGAAAGAAGTGGTTTTTCTCCTTCAAAATACATTGTAGACTTTTGAATGTTTTGTATGTGCTGACTGTGAAAATGTATCACTCTCTCCTGTGGAGCACCGAAGTGTTTGGGTTTTTTGGTGTTTGGTTTTTTTTTTTGGTGTTTTTTTTTTTTTTTTTTTTTTGTTTTTTTTTTTTTGGTTTTTTTTTTTTTTTTTTTTTGTTTGTTTTTTTTTTTTTGGTTTTTTTTTTTTAATTGAGTTGTTTAAAATACTAGGGAAATTGTAGTTCACACCATTGAATGTAGCTGGAATTATGCCAGGTTTGATATACAGTGGAAAACTGTGCAGTTTAACTGATGAGAGATTTATGACAATTCCCTTCTGCCTGTATCCACAGTGCATTTACATTTTCTTTTTGTTCTTTTCCAGGATCCAACTCTAGTGATTGGCTCAGGTCTGTCCATGGAGGAGATGATTTTTGAAGTTGCTGATACTCACTTGTTTTTCAATGACTTGGAGGTACATGGCAAATGTGTTTGAAAGGCAGAACTCCACGTTACCATGTCAGAATTACACCTCACTCTGTGAGGGCTCTGTGCTTCAGAGCCTCTTAGTGCTTGTTGTAAGCACAGCCAAATCAGGGGGGCACTCTTAACTGAGACAGGCATTCTGCAGCCTTCCAGTGTCAGGAGATCTCTCACTTTCTGCTGGGTTTTTGCTTGAACCTGTACAAATAAAAAGAGTGCTCCATCCTGTATTTGCATTTCTAGACTGGTGAGCACTTGGCAGTGTTGCTGTTAGGAAATGTGAAGGGGTTGGTTTCTATCACAGTTTCTTTAATCTGCAGATGTCAGTGTGTTTCTGGATTACCACAACATGACTTTATTTTTGGGGTTTTTTTGTCTTTAACAGGAGTGTGACCAGGTACACATAGAAGATGTGGCATCTGATGACAATGGCCAGGATCTAAGGTTGTACTCATGAATGTGGGAAATGTATTGCTGATGTAATCAGGTTCTGTGAAGACCTCAATGCAGATGGGGTTGAGGGATGGAGCTCAGCATTGTGCCAGGGATGAAACCTGGCAAAGTGTTTGTTTGCTGGGGGGAATTTCTTTGGAGACCTATAAAGCATTAAGAGTTTTGAAGTGATATTGTGAATTCCATTGTTCACTGTTGAATGCTGCCTCTGTGCTCAGTGACAAGCGAGGAATGGAGAACCAGCACTTCAGATCTCATGATGACAGCATTAGATTAGTAACCTGATCTAATGGTTACTCTAATTAGATTAGTGAAAAAAGTCCCTGCCTATGGCAGGGGTTTAGAATGAGATGGATATCTTGAAGGTCTTATTCCACCTAAACCATCCTGTGATTCCATGATCTTGACCTTTGAAAGTCCCCCTGTGATTTGCATCCCTCCAACAGCTTATGGTGCTCACTATCAAACAGGGGGGTGGTAGGTTTTTTACTGAGCTGAACTGGCTCATGAAAAAGTCTGAGAAAGATCTGTCAGGGAGAAAGAAATACAAGGAAAGTGGTGAAGCAGGACTTGCTTTCTGCAGCTATAAACTGGTGAAGCAGCTCCTGTGCTTGTGGAGCTGCAGTTGTGATGGAAAGGCATGGATGCTGCTTGGAAGATGTGCTGGGGTTTATTGCTGCAGGCTGAGGAAGGGGTCAGTGGGAAGGATGCTCTGTAAGGCAGAGGAGTGAGCAGCCAAAGAGTAAAGGAGGCTTTGTAGTGGAGGGGGTGAAAGGAGTTGTATCAGTGCAGCAGTTCAGAGGCAGCAGCAGCGTAGCTGGGTGTCAGCATTCCCTCAGGAGCCAGGCTCTGCTCTGCAGGTGCCAAGGTGCTTGTGCAGCTCCTCTCCAGGTGTTTTCCAGCTGCTGCCAGCGCTGCCATCAGCAGCCTCACCAGAAATGCCGCAGGGGTTCTGCTGCTGTGGCACACCTAACACCTCTGCTTTCCTGGAACAGCAACTACAACTTCTCCACGGATGGGTTCAGTGGCTCGGGAGGCAATGCCAACCACAGCTCCTCGGTGGGTGTGCAGGGAGTGGACTGGATGAGGAAACTGGCCTTCCGCTACCGCAGGGTACGCGAGATCTACAACAAATACAAAACTAACGTTGGAGGTGAGTGGTCACCTGCACTGAGGGCTGAGCACTGAACAGAGCTTGTGGGGCCAGGCTCCATCCTTCCTCAGGGCTTTGGCTTTCCTGATGTGTGGACGTGACAAGTAGAGCATTCTCCTAGTGCTAACTGGGATCAAATTTCCATGGAATCTAAGAGGGTATGTCTTCCAAAACTGAGCAGTGTGCCAGTGCAGGCTGTGATTTATCGTGGAGATAAGGATGGGCACTCAGTCCTAGAGGCAAAGGTTTTGGTGCAGAGATTATCCCTTTGCTAATTGGGTATGAAAGGCTGCCTGGCACTCTGCTCAGCAGTGGCCTGAATGACTCATTTACCCTGCTGCTCAGGAGGTCTCATTCTTGTCTCCACAAAGTCTGCCTTTGCTCATGCCATTGTCAGGAAATACAGTGGTCACCCCTGGGCTGTCAGGCCCACAGTTTGATATGACTTCTCTTCTCTCTCTCTCCACAAAGTCACTTAAAGCCTTCTAGTTTTGCTTCCCTTTCAACTCCAAAGCAGTCAAAATTATGCAAACCACAGTGAGCAAATGGAGATCAATTTTCTGTTTAGTCTGAATCTTGGCATTGCCATCCCTGGAATAGGAATGTTGCTGGAGCAGCTCATCTGATAGCATGACTTGGCCTGGTTGGTTGTGGGCTTGGGTACCCTTTGCCTACACAAAAACCTTGATAAATGTTTTTTTTAGGGCATACTTTCTGAAAACCAGGTATTCAAAGCTACAGCTTTCAGCCTTACAAATCTGCCAGTATAGGTCTGCAGTTCAGTGTGCTGCAGTTACCTGATTTCTTGTAGGGGGATCAGACCATGATTTTGTATTTTGCTCATGGGGAACCTGGATGCGGAGTTTTTCAGGACCTATGGAAAGCCACATGATGAAGCAACTGTCAGTGCAGCCTCCTGTGGGTCCCTCTGTGGCCTCAGTGTAGCAGAAGGCTGGAGTGAAAGGGGTCAAACATCATGGATGGAAATTGGAGAGACATGCAGGCTCCATGTGCTCCTTTCTTGCTGTGTTTACTGTCAGGAGCAGAAGTGGGCTCCACTTCTGTCTGCTTTTAATTCAAAACTAGAGGCTTGAAGAAAATGGTATCTAAAAGCAATTAAAAGCATGGGAAAAAAAGAAGGGGGGTAGTTAAAAAAATTATATATAAAAGGGCTTAAAATCGGAGAGGGAGACTGTAGCAGTTCCTTCCCCTGCTCTGTGGCCTTGGACCCCTACTACTGCAAGTGCTTTGTATGAGAGAAGTGCCTTTGCCTGCATCCTGAGAAATGCTTTGAAATAATCACAGCTAAGTGTCTGCCCAGTTCCCATGGTCAGAGTCCTGGATGGATGTCTGGGCTCATCATGTCACTGGGAGCTGGTTTCTTTCATTGCTTTGAGACAGACAAGTCCAGCTTCCAGAAGCCTTCAGTTGTGTTATTTATTGCAGAGCAGGTAGCTGGTGCATTGGGGGACAGCCCTCCCATGTCAGACTTGCCAGGCAAACACATGTTCCTCACCTTGCAGGCCTGCTCAGCCCACAGAAGAGGGAAGCTCTGCAGCGACTGAGGACTGACATAGAAGTGCTGACAGATTCCTGGCTGGAAACTGCATTAAAATCCCTGCTGCTCATCCAGTCCAGGTATGGAACCTGGAAGTGCATGTGAGGCTTTCTCAGCCCTTTGTGGCCCTGAGGTGCAGCACTGTGCTGGGCACTGCCCCTGTCACACTGCTGCAGAGTGACTGAGGCCAAGAACTCCACCCTGTGTTTCTCTCCTGCAACACCTGTAGTTAGCAAGGTCCCCATGCTCACCAAACGGTTCTTCTGACAGGGAATTCTGCCAGAAGCAAAAAAACCCAAAAATTGCAAAACCTTGTCCTAAAACGCCTCCTGAAAGCAGGACAGCAAAGCACATGGCACCTGGGGAAGCTGATCAGACTGCCCAGAGCAGTCCTGGCACCACTTCCTGTAGATGTGCTGTTACAAATGTTTTTCTTCTTTCAGAAAAAACTGTGAGAACATCCTGATCACAACCACCCAACTGATGCCAGCTCTTGCCAAAGTTCTTCTGTATGGATTGGGCGAGGTGTTTCCCATTGAAAATATTTATAGTGCTACAAAAATAGGTAAGGGATTGTGCCAAGCCTCTGGCATTGTGCCATCTGCTGAGGATTAGCTGAGGTCTTTACATGGGGCAGTGCCATTTCTGCAGCTGAGCAGCCCGTGCTGTGATCCACCTGGTGAAAGGCTCCTGGCCTCAGGAGCTGAACTGGGTGCTACCCCTGCCCAGTAAGACAAGAAGTGTTTCTTTACTGGGAGGCAGGAACCTGTTCAGGCTCTGTTTCTCTCTGCCTGAGGCTCCTTCCTGGGGGATTGTCTCTGGCAGGTAAAGAGAGCTGCTTCGAGAGGATCGTGTCGCGCTTTGGGAAGAAGGTGACGTACGTGGTGATTGGAGACGGGCGTGACGAGGAGGTGGCAGCCAAGCAGGTGGGTCTGACTGCACAGGGGCAGTGCAAAGGGAACTTGCTGGCAGGCTTTCCCTACAAGGACTCTCCTTCCAAGGCTGAACTCTGCAGGCCAGGGCAGCCAGGAGCAAAGTTTGCCTTTCATGCAAGAGATCTTCCAGTGTGTTAAGATGGGCGGTTTTGTGGCTCCTGGGTGTTTAAAGTTTCTCTTTTACTGTTGTTTAAGATTGCATATAACACTGTTCCTGTCATTAGTGTCTTAGTATAGCATGTTGGATGTAGCATGTTGAAAGGTTGGACTCGGTGATCTTGGAAGTCCCTTCCACCCTTGTTGATTCTGTGGTTCTGTATGCTGATCATAGCCTGTGACTGTCAGGATATTGCAGTTTCTCAGGAGTGTGGAGAAGTCAGGGCTCAGGAACAGCAGCAGATCAATACAGCACCTGTCATTAGGCTGAATTACAAGCAAGGAGCAAAGAGATTGATTGATTTAGACAGGCCTGGATGGGTTGTTCAGTTGTGCTAATTAGCAGTGGAGTGCAAAGATGACTGTCAGGACCTTGACTCTGCAGGCTTCACACGTTCTGGCTTGTGCCAGAGCTGTCAGCCCTGGACAGGCATTCCTGCAGCAGCAGCTCACAGCCAAGGTTTCCATTGTGAGCAGCTGACAGTCAGTGCTGGTGACTGTCACACACAGCTGTGCACATAAGATGGGCTCCAGATACAGATGTGCACGTGGCTGAGCTCTGTCCTGAGAGTGGTGTGCTCAGAAGCACCACACTGCACAGCCCTGCAGCTCCAGCCAGGCTGCTTCCAGCTCAGCTGAAATCTGCATAAACCTGACTGTCCTCTCTCTTCACAGCACAACATGCCATTCTGGAGGATCACAAATCACGCTGACCTCGTGTCCCTTCACCAAGCCCTTGAGCTGGACTTCCTGTAAGAAGTTGGAGCAAAGACGCGACTGCAGCTCCCACCAGCCCTCCCCATTACTGGGGGGACAGAAATCTCACACGTTTGGGGACTCACCTTTCAGCTTGATGAAGAAAACATACCTAATGCAAACTGTACAATGGAATATGACAGCAGGTCATTCCTAGGGAGCACGGGCCCTGCCAAGTCCAGAGGTGTCCTGTGAAGAAGCCCTAGACTCAGCAGAGCTAGAGCTTGTCTGCAGAAGGGACTTACAGAGCCAGCTGAATGCCTCTGGCCTCCAGAGGGAGGGGCCATAAAACAGCAGATTTATGTGTAAGAGCCTTCTTCTTTCTATTCAGCTTAGTTGTAGAACCCAAGTAAACACAAAAATTTATTTTTATAGGAAAACGCTGTTGGCAGAGCTTAAACCACCCTTGTTTTGCAAAGCCGAAGAGCTGTGGGTTTTTTTCATAGGAAATATTAATGAAAATGTCAAAAATACCTCTATTGCTGTAAAATGTGTCCTCTCTCCTTTCCTGGATGTTCAAAACAGTTAATTTATTACAATGTCCTTATGTTATTTCCTCAGTGTGGGATTACTGGAAAATATAAAGGTAAGGGAATGCTTCTGGAATATGTGGTTCTTTGTAGAGGCAAGTATTGGTGTTCTGAGTTGATCCCAGTGGCTTCTTGTCAATGTGTGCAGGAGCCCTTTTAGCCAGCAGGAGATCACTGGATCCCAGCCTTTGTCTGGACTGTAGATCCCACAGATTTTCCCTGCAAAGAAAAAGGAAACCACCTGTGAGCATCAGGTACAGCAGAGTGGTGCAGACTGCTCAGATGTGAACTGAGTCCTCACCTGGACTAGGAATAATCTAATTCCTAAATCCTCATGAATGTTGCAGAGAAGACTCTGGCTATGGTATAACCTTCACCTCTGTGTTCCTGACCCTATTTGTAAGTTCCTTTTAGTAGAATCAGATTCAATTTTCTTATATTCTTTGCATTAGCCTAACTACATAATGACAAACAAATGCCTTGTTAAGAGGGACTTAATTTTCTAAGACACTGTGACTTGGCAGTGTGGAGCACTTGGGAGGGATGGTGATGCTGATTTTTCTGCAGCTGTCTGAGAACAGAGGCTGGAGGCAGTGACCTGCAGCTCCCCTGGCCAGGAACAGCCAGCAAGGGACTGGGGCTGGCACAGGGGCTGGTTTTGTGCCAACTCAGGCTGTGTTTGGTGGTCTCCCCCATCTACCCTGATGGCACCAGATCAGCAGGTGCCCTGAGGACAGGTGTGTGCTGTGCCCCAGAACCTGCTGCTGCTGCTCCTGCAGGGCCAGACCTGTGGCTGCACCCAGACCCCTCCAGATCGTGGTCATCAGCCCCACATCAGCCATCAGGAGACTGGGCTGAAAGTCTGTCACTGCAGGGAGTGACAGACTCACCATTTACTGTGCCCATACAGACAGGGATGTGTTTGCTGCATTCCTTTCATGGCTTTAATTACTGAGGGTTAATTTCCATCAGTGCTGGGCCAGCTTTGCACAGGCTCTGCTGTGCCCTGGGAGCATCTGTTCCTGGGCCAGCTCCAGTGACCAGGGGGCAGAAGGTGCCTAGAGCCAGGGGTTTGGATACCTTGTGCTCAGGGACTGGACCTGGGAGGTTTATTTCAGATGGTACCAGCTCCAGTTTCCCCTTGAGTTTGGTTGGTTTTGGGTTTGTTTTTAGATTAATTAAATTGGAATCAAAGGCGATTCTCTTTCTCCAGGGTAGTCACTGGAGTCAGGAGTGATCTGCTTTCCATTCAGCTCCTGGCCAGGTGTTAGCCTTGTGCTCTGATCCCAGGTGGATACTGGGTCTGTGTATTTCCCCAGGAGCTCTGCAGCAAGAACATGCTGTCTGTGTGGGAGCTGCTCATCCCATGAGGAAAATGAGGAGTCTGCTGTGGGTGTCACTGGGCAGCTCAGCAGAGGGAAAGGTGTGGGGCTGCCCTGGGGGCTGCTGGCCCAGCAGAGCCCGGGGGCAGACAGGCTGTGCTGGGAGTGCTCAGCAGTGGATTTGGAAAGGGAAGCAGGACCCAGGGGTGTTCTCTACACCAAATGGAGAGCCAAGGTGTGTTTGCACCTGTTCCAAGGCAGCTGAGGCAGCTCCAGCTCCCTTACTGCTGGGTCCATAGAGTCCAGTTCCTCTGGGCCCCTGTGAAGTGCCAGAGCTGTGGTGAGGAGCAGCCTTATTGCTCCCAGGGCTGGAAATGTCACCAGAGGCTCAGGACTCAGTTGTGGTCACAGAAGAGTCTGTGCTGATGCTGAACATCCCTCAGCCCATCCAAAGGTCTCCTGTAAGCAGGCTGGGGAGCTGTCCCAGCCTGTGCAGCAGCCTGTTGGGAGCATTTCTTGTACTCCAGCTGGCTGAATTTGGGATTAAAACCTGTGCCTTAACCTCCCACCACCGGCACGGCCGAGCAGCCCACGTGCTTTGCTCCCATCAGAAGCAGCTGAGCAGGGCCGTGCTGGAGAGGGGCTGGGTTTGCCCAGGCACTGGCAGCAGCTGCTGGACCTGCAGGCCTGAGCTGCCAGGCAGCTAGCTGTGCTTTGTGTTTGTTTACTTCAAATGTTTTAAGGAAATTTTAAGATGTTGCTAAAATTTTAGCTGAGTGTGGAACTCGCAGCCACTGACATTTCATACTGGTATTTATATGATGTTTCCTTGAATGTATGTAAAGTACTTTTATAACAGGAGGTTGATGGTACATTTCTGTGTTTGTTAATAAAGGGGTGACCTGGCTATTTTATTTTTTCCTCTACTGGCTGAATTTAAGCCTTTTTCTGTCTCTTTTGAGGCAAGAACAGCATCTCTATCCAAGCATTGATTTTCTCCTCTCTCTGTCACCAGTTCAGCTACAGTCAGATCAGGGGTAATGGGAGAGCAAACCTGAACACCTGAAGGACAGTCAGCCTGCAGGCTCAGAGCACCTGAGCTCACCTGGGTGCTGCTGGCTTCCCCTTCAGCTTCAACACAGCCACAGAGGCTTTAAAAACCACCTGATCCACTAATATTTGTTGCCTCCAACAGCCCTTGGGGAGATGTCTGTGCTGGCACTGGTGGGAAGCAGTAGGACCCTGGAGCCCACAGCACCTCTTTTGCTCTGCTATGAGGGGTGATCTCAGGTGCTGTGGGGCCTTTGCCTGTTCATGGTCTGTAATTGGAACTGTCCTGTGAACTGGAAAAAATAATAAAGTCTTTATTTTCTATAGTCAGTGCTTCAGCCTGTTCTCTGCCCCCATGTCAGCCCCTGCCCCTGTGACAGCCCGAGCCAGGCCTGGCAGCACCAGCAGCATCAGGGTGCCACAGGTCACAGTGCAGCCACCAGAGCCCCGTGCTGCTGGGGAGTCCTGGGGGGCCAGTGGGGCAGGGACCTGCTCCTGGGTCCTGCTGAGGTTTCCAGGGCAGGCACATGGTGCTTCCTGCACAAAACGTTCCCTTCCCATTTGCTTTTGCACAAGGCACCAACCCTCTCCCACCCTGTGCTGCTGGCCTTGGGCAGGGCTGAGCTGCTTACAGGAGCCCTTGCAGCTCCTCATTCTGAGGAGCTCATCCAGAATGAAGAGCTCATTCTGAGCTGCTCATCCAGATGCCTTCTCTGGTTTGGAAGTTTCCTCCTGGGATGGGCTGCTGGGAGGGATATGATAGAGATGGGGGAAGGAGCCAAAGGTCAGTACTGTGGGCAGCCAGGATGTGCCACAGCTGCCAGCTGGGCAACAGCAAAGGGCAGGGGCTGCTCTGGAGCCTGCCTGGGTTTGGGCACCGAGCTGGGGAGTGGTGAGTGTCTGTGCCCAGGAGCTGGCACACACTGACCCCACTGCTGACCACACCAACAGCCACCAATAGCTGAGAAATGCTGTGGCAAACTCCAGCCTGGTCATGGCCTTGGGAGCCCTGCCAGGCTGTGGTGGTGGGAATGGCAGCCAAGGGAGCACGAGGTGTCCATAATGAGGTGTCCATAATAAGCTGGAAGCCCTGAGCCACCCTGCAGCCACTCCTCCCAGCACAGGCCTCCTTCCCCATCCCTCTTGGAACACAGCGATAACAGGTGAGCTTTGACCTTAACTCTAACACGAGGAGGAAAATCCTGGCTGGAAACAGAAAGGTCAGATAGCCACAACCATGGAGGAAACAGGTGCTCCCTGCCCCACCACCCATATCCCAGCACAGCAATGGCAGCAGCAAGCACAGAGAAAATAAACCGGTGCTCGTTTTCATTTTTCTTTTTTGAAAAAGATACTAATACATAACAAGAAAAGTTGACAGAGCATTGCAGCCATATGCTACAATGTGCTGGACTCACCACAAACACCATGGCTTTCCCTGAGGGTACAGCCATGGGAGCCATGCTGAGTGCCATGGGACTCACTGGGTGTTTCCACCTCACCCCTGGTTTTCTGCCAGCTTCCTGCAGCTGTCCGAAACAACAGCCTGGGGAGCACAACCAGGGGCACACCAACATGTCCACCTCCCCATCGTGTCCCTTTAGAGGAGCTGCCCTCAGACAGCAGACTCCACAGCAGCAGCCCCATTCAGGACGTGCTGCTGTGCCGGCTGGGACAAGGAGAAGTGGGTCTGGGCCAGCCACTGCATCCGCCTGTTGACAAGGTCTGGTTCCAAAAAGGAGCGAAACTCCACCCCGTCACCCCCTCGAAGGGCATCCACCTCATCGTATCTGCCTTCCTGCCGCACCAGCACGTTGGGGTGCAGCCACTTGTAGTAGGTGACCCTCAGCCCCAGCCCCAGCAGGTAGCAGGGCAGGGCTGCAGAGACCACGGGGAGGAGGTATGAGTCTTCCTCAGAGGGAGCCCGGCCCCAGAGCCAGGCGAGGCCCAGCAGCGTGCTGTCCACCAGGATGAAGCCGTGGTAGATGATGCTGCGGTGCAGCGTCCTCCCCTGCGCCACATTGAACCAGCTGAAGTAGAGGATCACGGCCACCATGGCCCGGTAAAGCTGCTCGGGGCCAGCTGACTCCATGAAGTCCGTGCCCTGCAGGCTGACCCAGAGGAACATGGCCAGCCACACCAGTGGGAAGTGGAAAGCCACACCGTAGGGCCAGAGCAGGGCGAAGAGCGCGACCGCCAGGATGCGGGGGCAGATGAGGAAGAGGTTCCACAGGAAGTAGATGACGGAAGAGCCCAGGCTCAGCTCGTGCTTGTCCTGCAGGAAGGAGCGCAGGGACTGGTGGTAGTCCAGCAGAGACCAGGACACACACAGGAACGCGGTGCCCATCCCCAGGCCTGCAAACACACAGGTGAAAATGCTCAGGGGGGAGCGAGGGCTGGCCCAGCCTGGCTCGATCCTCTCCCTGCCCACCACTGCTAAAATGAGTTTTCCCCCAGCTCACAAAGCAGCTGCTGTCAGGGTCAGAGGATCAGCAGCTGCAGCACTCCCCTGGTGTTCTGCCCTCCCTGAGGACAAGGAGGCTGGTGCTTGGCCTTGTCAGAAGATGAGGCAGAAATGCTGGGATTGAACAGCTCTGCAGAGCCTATCTCTTAGGCATGGAAGCCCTCAGCCCACACAGGCAGGTGAGTGCTGGCTCCCACGTTGTTGGGCTCCCCATTTCCCTGCAGTGACATCTGCTCCCCACCCTGGGAAGGGACCACAGCCCCTGCTCAGCGTGTGCTTCATCCATACCAACATCAGCACCTCCCAGCTCCTCAGAAGGTGCCTGATTCCCCACCTGACCCTCAGCCTCCCCTGGGGCGCGTACGAGAATGACCACAGTGGTCCCACAGCTTCAATTCCCCCCAGCCCAAGCCCAGCATGGACCATTGGGGCATGTGTGTGCATGACAGGGGTCCACCCTATAGCGTGACATGTCAAAAGAAGGACTGACATGGGAGCAGAATGACAACAAATGTCTTGCTGGGTCCTCCAGCCCCTGGACAGCCTCTCTGATCTGCCCCACCCAAGCCCACTCTGACCCAAAGCCTGCACCTCCACATCAGCCCCCTCCCTTGGCCCCAGTCCCCTCACCCTGGGAGAGCTCGGCCTTGTTCGTCCGCAGGATAATGTAGAGGAGCAGGGTGAGCTGCGGGGTGTTCTCCAGGAAGGTCTCGAAGAGACGCAGCAAGCTGATGTCGTGGGAGATGAAGGCCATGTGTCTCTGCTCATCCTCCTCCTCTGCCTTCGCCCAGCACACCCTCCAGCCCACCTTCAGAGCATAGAGGCACCTGTGTGGGGACCAGTGGGTGGTGAGGGGCCACGCAAGGTGCACACCTTGGTCCCCAAGCTGCCCTGACAAGACAACAAAGTCCTGACAGAACAACAAACCCCACTGACTTACGTCCAAACCCTTCCTTCCCCCTGCCCAAACCACACACCACAGTAGCCACACGATGCCCAGCCATGGGTGAAGTGCAAGTGTGAAAAACTGAGCATTGATCTCAGCAGACCTGCCTGGATTATTCCCTTCCCCCGGCTCGGCCTCGCTGCTCCCCTCAACTGCCGGGAGCACCGGTGCCATGACGAGGTTTCGGGGCGCTGCTCCCTTTATCGGGAGGGCAGCGGCAACAGCCCCGGGAGACAGAGCAGAGCCCGAGGGAAACTTCCCCCGCTCCCACCGACACTCTTCATCCGGCTCCAGCCCGGGCTGGGCCGAACCGCCCTGCGCGGGAGCCCCTCGGCCCTCCCGGCAGCTGAGGCACCGCTCGCCTCCATCCCCGCGGGCCGGGAGGGGCCGAGAGGCAGCGGGGGGAGGCTGGGGCGGAGCGGGGCCCCGGCGGCGGGCGGGAAACTCGGTGCGGGGCTGCCGTACCTAAAGAAGAAGCCGAGCTGTAGGAGGTGGAGGGCGGCGAGCAGAGCCACGGGCACGGCGGGGCGCAGGGCGGGCGGGTCGGAGCGCAGCCACAGCCAGCTGCAGGCCTGGGCGGCGGCGGAGGCGGCGGCGAGCAGCGACAGCGACAGCGCGGCCCAGCCGGGGTGGCCGCGCCGCGCGTACTCCGCCGCCACCCACCCGTCCATGCACAGGTCCAGAGTCGCCGCCGCCGTCCCCGCCGCCGCCAGCGCCAACTGCAGCGGCCCGAACCGCGGCGGGGCGGTTCGCGGAGGCATCGGAGCCCCGCAGCCCGGCCCGGAACCGGCGGTGGCGGCGCCGGCACGGGCCGGACCCACCCCTGACACGGCCCGCCCTGGGCAGCCCCGCCCCGCCCGCGTGTCCGACCGGAGAGCCCCGCCCCGGGCTGTGGGACCGTCCCGGGCTGTGTGACTGTCCCCGGCTGTGGGACCGTCCTGGGCTGTGTGACTGTCCCGGGCTGTGTGACTATCCCCGGGCTGTGTGACCGTCCCGGGCTGTGGGACCGTCCCGGGCTGTGTGACAGCCCCGGGCTGTGTGGCTGTCCCCGGGCTGTGTGACCGTCCCGGGCTGTGTGATCACCCCGGGCTGTGTGACCGCCCTGGGCTGTGTGACCGTCCCCGGGCTGTGTGACTATCCCTGGGCTGTGTGACTGTCCCCGGGCTGTGTGACTATCCCCAGGATGTGTGATCACCCCGGGCTGTGTGACTATCCCCGGGCTGTGTGACTGTCCCCGGGCTGTGTGACCGTCCCCGGGCTGTGTGACCGCCCTGGCCGTGTATCCGTCCCGGCTCCGCTCCCGCCGCAGCCCTGGCCCCAGACAAATATCCAATTACACAACTGCTCTCCTGACTGCAAGCAATTCCACTCATCTTCGGTTCCAAACGTCCTCAGGGATTTTCTTCCTAACCTGCACACCTCCTACAAAAGGAAATGACAGTACTTTTGGCTTCTAGATCTGCTGTACTCCAAAGCCAAAAGTTCACGTTACACACCTACTGCATGATTCAGCCACAGAGGTGCAGCACGGGCTACAGCCGGGCCACCGCACCCAAGCAGGAAACTGGGATTTGTGCCAGCAGAGGCTCTGGCTCTCCCTGCCAGCCCCGTGGATGTGGCCACAAGGAACTGCCTTTGTAAAGCCAGGTCCCTTTACGAGTCCTAGGCAACAGAAACTACCCTACTCTTGGAGCTTCTAAACACCCAGAGCTCACCAGACTGCGAGCCCTCTGAACCGAGCCTTACGTGCACACGCTGCCATTCCAGCAGCCCCTGTCCCTGGGCATTCAGCAAGCTGCAGTGGAAGGACAGGTCAGCACAGCACTGAACAGCAGAGCAGCTGTTTTGGTGGCAGAAATGGTTCAGGCCCTATTTGGAACACTGATACATGTTGTTTTCTTCAGCAGTACAATTATTTACTTTCTTACTGGCCAGACATTTGCTTCAGTTTGAACCTTCAAAGTAAAAAGCTAAGGAAAAAATAAGAATAGTTAAACTGAAAGTATGAGCTGTGCTTTTATCCCCAAGTTTTGTCAAACAGTTTTCTTCTTCAAGGCAGAGAAGCCTCTAGAGTCACACATGATGCAAGGTGTCCCAAGTTAACATTTTATTGGAAAAGTTCAAAAGCTCTAGTTAACAAGATCAGCTCTAGTACAAATATAGATTTTAAGTGCACAAACTAAACAATAAAAACATCTTCTCATGATTGCTGTACATCAGTGGAAGATTACTCTTGGCTATCCACTTTGTGAAGAAAATGGAATGGAAGCTGAGTTAGGAGAAACAGCTCTAGAAATAAAGGACAAATCATAAAGAGGCTCTTCTCTTTCTACCAGGCACTCTCTCTAAGGAGCCAAAACAAAGTGAAAGCTCTGAAGCTTTGAGGAATTCAGTTTTCCCATGTCTGTTTATACTTTCAGTCACATGGTCACAGCATAGAATCAGGTCCAATTACCAGAATCACACACGTTCTGCTCATCCTTGAATTCCAAGGAGTTGGCATTCACCGAGTAACCAGGACTTCTCACAAAGAGCAAAGGTCACCCTCCAAGTAACAGAGCTCAGCAAGGTATCTTGAAACATGGACAAACATTTGCTTGGAAGTAAAGTCAGATGGAAGGAACTTTACTCGGCATCCGTTGACTTATAGTGATCATCATCCACCGTGGAGTAGATGTGTCCCTCGCTGCTGAGGAATTCCACAGCCTGCCTTGAAGAAAAACCCCACAGCTGGTAACTACTTAGCAATTAGTTAGCAAAGGGAGGTGAGTCACCACCTTTGTGATTTACAGAATTCCCATTTGCAGACCCCATCCCCACAGTTCCCTCCTGGCAGCTGCCAAGGGAAGCTCTTGGTGTGCAGTGTGAGAGACACAGGAAGTTTCTCCAAAGCTAAGGCAATGTGCTCCCCCTGAAGCCCAGACTCTGCTTGAGTCACCACTCTGCACTTCCTAGGCAGTACCCACCACTCTGCTCCAGAGGGGACAGAACATACAAAGGTCATGGAAGGTAATGACAACTTTTTTAAGTCTCAAGATGTTATAAGAGACAGTGAAGTAGAACAGAACAGACTATTCCTAGATTTTTATCAGTGTGCAGAGAGTAAGGTAGTCTTTGAACAGGAGAAATCTACTGAGGCACTACAGTACATTGCCACTGAACTGATAAACAGCTGGTTTTGAAACAAGCAGCTCCTTGTTTTGAAAGCAAGGAGCAAAGCAACTGGCAACAGCTCATGCAGGGCAGTCAATCTTTCAAAGCTCTGGCTCCTGTGCTGCTGGGACCACCTGAATTACCCACCCTGATTCACAGCTGAGTGTCTGGGCTTGTCCACCGTTCTCTCTGCCTCTGGAAGGACTGCCTGGATTTCCATAGCATCCTTCATTTCTACACACTTACTTGATTGTTGACATGCTCATGCTGTGGAGCTGGAGCTTCAAGTCTTGCAGACTCATCCCCTCTGGGACACGGCAGCTTTTGATCAAGTTCAACACCTGGATGAGCAAGAACCACAGCAGATGACATGAGAGGAGCCTCTGCTGCCACTGCTGTGCTCCCACAAGAGCTGCTGGCACCCACCTGGCTCTGGTGCGCCGTGAGCCCGTTCACTGGCAGGCTGCCACCTCCTCCGTAGCCCCCCATGTCACTGATCCCAGCGGAGGAAAACGACTGTGGCATTCTTGATGCTGACTGGAATTAGCAGAATCAAAGCACTCTGGTTACCCAGGCTACCCAAGCCTTCAGAGTTGAAGACTCACTGTTATTTCTAAGCCAGTGAGTAAAAACAGCTTCTTATGGAAGCAGATTGTAATACAATCTCTCTCTGAGGAAGCCAGGACTCCTGTTACACCTTCAGTGTTGCCCAGCTTTAAACTCTCCAGCCCCACAATGAGGGAATTTTCCCAGTGAAAGATCCCTCTTTGGGAGATCTCCTGTCACCCAGGAAGGGCCACGATGGAATCAGGGTCTTTGTACATACCATAAGATTTTTTCTGAGGATCATGTGTGCATTGACAATTTCCAGTAGGTGTGTGGTGAACTCATTCATGTTTTCCAGGGGCATGATCTTAAATGCTACCAAGCTCTTCTTATTCTTTCAGAGGAAAAAAAAAAAAACAAAACAAAAAACCAAACACAAAACAAAGAAAACAATTTACAGCACAGCAATACAAAGATGCATAACAGCCAACCCAGCCATTTCCTCCAGGAGTGTGGGACAGCAGTGGGGAGAAAGCTTCTCTGCATGCAGCTCATCCAAAACCTTCTGCCCTACATCTTGTGCTGGTTTTGGCTGGGGTACAGTGGCATGGGCTGGTTTTGACTTTGCTGGAAACAATGTTGGTAACACAGGGATGTTTTAGCCATTGCTCACCAACCCTTGCACAGAGCCAAGGGCTTTCCTGCTTCTCACACAGCTCCACCAGTATTAAACTGGGAGGGGACAAGGAGCTGGGAGGGGAAACAGCTGGGACCACTGCCCCATGGGAGAACCCAGACCAGCCACTGTCATGCTCAGTTATAAAAGTGGTCAAAGAAGGAGGAGGCACACCTGCCTGCCCATGGGAAGTGTGGAATGAATTCCTTGTTTTGCTTTACTTATTAAATTGCTTTTATCTGAACTCAGGGGTTTTCTCACTTTGACCCTTCTGATTCCCCCCATCCCACTGTGAGCAAGCAGGAAATGGGGGAGGGATGTGATTTTGAAAGACAATGGACACAGAGTCACTCCTCTTTCTAACCAGCTGGGAATTAAGTGCACCTTGCCTTAACACACACACACCATTATTTGAATATTTGCACCCCATGTGCTATGTGGAGTGCTGCAAGTCCTACAAGACTCACACACAGGTACCATGACCTTACCTGGAAGGACCGAAGGTGACCAGCTACTTTAACATAAGTTCCTGGAGGTACCACAACGTTCTCACCTCCTGCCTCCTAACAGACAGGGAAAACCAGAGGTTTGCTGTTTCATGTTTCCATTTCTCAACTGTCACAATAAGCAACTTAGTAAAGCAGGCTCATCTCAAGCAAGCACAAACAATGGGCATTCCTGTGTCATGCTAAACTTGCAGTAAGGCAGTGAACATCTGCCTGATTACCCTCCCAAAACTGTTCAATTGAACGGGGCTATACTGAACAGGCAGACAGTCATTACACCACCAGTGACCTCTGCTACAGCAGCATCTCCTCTGGATGAACCAGGAACATGTCACCCCTAAAATACTTTCCAGAAAAGCCACACCTTCTCGATTCAAAAAGCCCTGTGAGAAGTAGGGAGTTGAGTATTGAGTTGATCAATGATCTCATGGGTTTCTTCCAGTCCAGACACTGTATAATTCTACAGCTTTTCTCCACCCACTGCTCCCCAAAGCCGCTAAAGAAGCCTGTTCATAGCAAATCCAAGGCTTACATCAGTATCAACCCACTGCCTGACGTCCATCGGGGCTGCTGTCATGTCATCCACCTTGTAGAGGATGTTGGTGGGCGCCTTCTCGGCGTGCCGGACGATGCCCACGACGGTGACCTGCGGCGGAGGAGGAAGGGTCACTCGGGCCGGCCGCGGGCGCGCCCCGGCCGCGACCGCCCCGGCGCCCACCTGCGAGATGTCCACGTCGCAGATGCGGAAGGTCTCGTCCACCTGCTCGGCCGCCAGCAGCTGCGACACGGTGCAGGGCACGATGTTCTGCGAGCGGCTCCGCTGCAAGGGGCGGAGGGGCCGTCAGAGCCGCCCCCAGCCCCGGGCCCGTCCCGCGGCCCCCGCCCGGCCTACCTGCTTCTTCTCCTGGCCGCCGGCGGGCGACCCGAACCCGCCCGGGGACTGCGTGTAGCCGCCCGGGAGCCCCGCGCCGCCCATGCTGCCGTACCCGCCATCGAAGTTCCCTAAGGGGGGAGAGAGACGGACCGTGACGCGGCTGCGGGGGCACAGCGCCCTTTCCCAGCGCTGCCGCCCGCCCCGGCCCGCGCACCGCGCCCGCTCCACATGGCGCCGCTCCGGCACTGCCGCCGCTGCCCGCGCGCGCGCCGGCCCCGGCAGTGTTTCCGCCGCCTGCCGCCCAATCCGAGAGCGCCGCTCTGCCGGCCGGCAGCCAATCGTGTCCCTCCGCCTTCCGGCTCTGTCCAATAGGAGGAGACCGCGGGGAAGCCGCCGCCATTTTGAGGGCGGGCACTGCCCGGCCTGGCATGGGTGAGGGGCGGGGTCCAGGGGCAGGGCCTGAGGGCGGGGCCGGGCCCAGGTGAGGGCGGTGCCCAGGTGAGGGCGGTGCCCAGGTGAGGGCCGGGCCCAGGTGAGGGCGGTGCCCAGGTGAGGGCCGGGCCCGGGTGAGGGCGGTGCCCGGAGCTCAGGTGAGGGCCGGGCCCGGGTGCGGGCGGTGCCCAGGTGAGGGCCGGGCCCGGGTGAGGGCGGTGCCCAGGTGAGGGCGGTGCCCAGGTGAGGGCCGGGCCCGGGTGAGGGCGGTGCCCAGGTGAGGGCCGGGCCCGGGTGAGGGCCGGCCCAGGTGCGGGCGGCGGTGTCTGCCATGTCGGCCCCGGGCCAGCTCGCGGTGCCGCTCCTGCTGTGCCTGCTGGCCGCGGCTCTGCCCGGAGCGGGCGGCGGCTCCGGGAGGTTCTGGCACCTCACGGACCTGCACTGGGACCCCGGGTACGAGGCGGCGGCGGCAGCGGGACGGCCGTGCCCCTCGGGCGGCGGTCGGGCCGGGCCCGCCGGGCCCTGGGGCAGCTACGAGTGCGATGCGCCCTGGAGGCTGCTCCGCTCGGCCGCCCGCGCCATGCGGGGCCGCCTGGCCGCGCCGGACTTCGTGCTCTGGACCGGGTGAGAGGGCCGGGCCCGCCTGAGGGACAGCGGGGCTGGGCCGAGAAGGGCAGTGCAGCCCGCACGGAGCTCGTGGCGTGTCTGGGCTCTTTCTAATGGCCCTGCTTTGGAAAGGAGAGGGGAGAATGTGCCTCGGAATGCAAAACGGGGGTTGGGAGGAAAGCACAACGCCAGCGAGGGCGCTCGGCACTGGCAAGCGAGGTGACAAAAGGATCACAACTCGCTGTCCGTCCTCTGTGCGTTCTGCCTGATCCCACAGTGAGCCCGAGTCCTGGAATGCCCCGGGGAAGGAGCTGTGGGCTGTGTGTCCGTGCATCCAGCCCTGCCGCTCAGAGCAGTGGGAACAGAGCACTGGAAAGCAGCATTTATTCTGGCTGCGATGAGGCACCTGGAAACCTGTCTCAAGAAGGGACAGTTCTGCTTTAGGAGTCAGAGCAGCCTCCCCAGTGGAGGATGTTCTCTCCTGGTATGGTTTCCAGGGGTGGGTCTCCTGTCCTGCAGGAGGCCTCAATAGCACTTACAGATGGTAAAAGCTTTATTTTGCATGGTGATTGTGTGTGTGGTCCTTCTGATAGTGCAGCTGTAACCTCCAGTTTCAGTTTGCAGGGCTATTGCCTGTCCCATGTTTTCATTTTCTGTCCCTGCAGATGCCTGTTCCTGCTTAAATGCAGTTATTGATTCTTGTGACCTTATGTTGAGTATTCTTTTTCTCTCAAGCAATTTTCCCCAGTCCTCTGACATGATTTTGAATGTTCTCCTCTCTCTCCAGTGGGCTTGTGGACAGCCCAGCATCATGTACAAATGCTGTAAGCATGTTAATGCAAACACAGACATGCAGTAGCCCTAGACTGCTGCCTTACTAGAGGCATTTCCTTGGTTCATGGTGATCACAGTGATCACAGCTGTGCCAACAGCTCTGCTTCATTACTGCAGATCAGATGCCCTCAGATTGTGAAGTGCTGACCCGTGCAGCTTTAGTGCCTGTGACACGCCCCAAAGCAGGGTGCACAGGGGTTTTAAGGTGAAGTGAATTGTGGAATCACAGAATACCCTGAGCTGGAAGGGACCCACAAGGATCATGGATTCCAGCTCCTGGCCCTGCACAGACACCCCAACAATCCGACCCTGTGCATCCCTGAGAGTGTTTGAACACTCCTTGACTCTGGCAAGTTTGGAGTGGAGCTCATTTTCCCTGTGAGTGATTTCTTGAAACTCCCTCAGCGTCTTGGCCAGTCAAGATAGCACTGACTTCTGCACCCAAAAGCTTAAACTTTCTCTTCTAGGGGGCACAGAGAGGAGCTGGCAGGTTTCTCTGCCTTGCTCATTGCTGTAAGCACAGGCCCTGTTAGTCCCAGACAGTGACTGTGCTGCTTCTCTTTTTCTAGAGATGACACTCCCCATGTCCCCAATGAGCAGCTCGGAGAAGAAAAGGTTCTGCACATAATAGCAAATCTGACTTCTCTGATAAAAGAGACTTTTCCAGGTAGGATTTGAGGGGATGAGAAGGGGAGAGGGCTATAGAGACTCATGGGAAGGGTTAACCAGGATGGAGAAATGACAGAATTGGGACAGGGAAAGGCATAGAAGGGCTGTGGTCACTGGGACTTGTTTGGTGGCCTCAGTTCTGCTGTGCCATGCAGCATTGATGCACACTCATGTTTCAGGTTAGCTTGCTCTGGAGAGAGGAAAAGAAAGGTTTCTGCCATTAGTAATGGAGGCAGAAAAGGCTGCAGGATACCCTCAGACATAACCTGTGTCAGCAGGGGGCAAGGAGCGTTACTGCTGGTGACAGCTCAGTCACTTGGCTGTGGGTGACTTGTCCCAAGGGCCACCACGTTGGGACAGGGAAAGGCATAGAAGGGCTGTGGTCACTGGGACTTGTTTGGTGGCCTCAGTTCTGCTGTGCCATGCAGCATTGATGCACACTCATGTTTCAGGTTAGCTCGCTCTGGAGAGAGGAAAAGAAAGGTTTCTGCCATTAGTAATGGAGGCAGAAAAGGCTGCAGGATACCCTCAGACATAACCTGTGTCAGCAGGGGGCAAGGAGTGTTACTGCTGGTGACAGCTCAGTCACTTGGCTGTGGGTGGCTTGTCCCAAGGGCGGGTCAGAGCCGTGTGGTGGCCCTGGGCAGAGGGTGGCTGGCAACGCTCTGTTCCCAAGCTGGGAGTGCCGCTGTGGGTGACTTGTCCCAAGGGCCACCACGGCCCTGGGCAGAGGGTGGCCCTGGGCAGAGGGTGACTGGCAATGCTCTGTTCCAAAGCTGGGAGTGCTTGGGGGAGCTGGAGGAGCTCTGCAGCACTGACCTCCCCTGTGCCTCCTTGGCTCTGCCTCCAGGTACCAAGGTCTACGCAGCGATGGGCAATCATGACTTCCACCCCAAGAATCAGTTTCCTGGGAAGGAGCACAGGATCTACAACCAAACAGCAGAGCTGTGGCGGCCCTGGCTGAGTGATGCCTCCCTTTCTCTCTTCAGAGCAGGTCTGGCACCACTGGCTCGTGTTTAGAGCATGCTGGTGATATGAGGAGGGGTAGGAGAATACCAGGAACAATTTTCCTTGTTTCTATGCTCGGAGCAGCAGTATTCATAGAGGATTTGCAGACGTAGGGTCCAATTTAATGCTGATTTCTGTCTTGGAGCTCTGCTTGCAAGAGGAGAAATTATTTTATACTTTAGTCTCTTCTGCCATTTTCAAGTTACTGGAGAGAATGCAGAGTGGTGACCTGCAGAGGGAGGATAAATATCTTTAAAGGTAGCAGCTGGTGCTGGGGCTCTCCAGAGCTGCCCAGCTCCTGATGCTGCCCATTGCACCCATTCAGGTCTCCCTTCACTGGGAGTGCCACAAGAATGGCAAGGGACACACAGGGAAGAGTCACTCCAAACCCACATCCTGGAGTGGCACTGTCCCAGGCAGTGACCCTGCTGGGGCTGTTGCTAAGGAGAGCAGAGAGAGGTGGAAACAAAGGGATCTGGGATCACAGCCACCAGTGTGAGCAGACCTCCAGCTCTTCCTCCGTTGGTTGCATTTTTAAGGAGCTTTCTACAGTGAGAAGCTGCCTGGCCCAGGGATGAGGGGACGGATGGTTGTCCTCAACACCAACCTGTACTATGACCAGAATGATGAGACAGCTGGTGAGGAGGATCCTGGGGGGCAGTTCCAGTGGCTGGAAGAAACACTGACCAACGCCTCTAGAGCAGATGAAATGGTATTAAAAGGACTGAATAAACAACCTGGGCTTCTCCCCAGCCCGGAATCTCTTCCTGCTCTGCTCCCCCTGGGTGCAGCTGCAGCTGGCTGGTGCTCCCTGGGTGCTGTGGGCTCTGTGCTCAGGGCAGCTCTTGCTTCTGTAGGTCTACATTGTGGGGCATGTCCCTCCTGGCTTCTTCGAGAAGAAACGGGGCAAGCCCTGGTTCCACAGGGGCTTCAACGAGCGCTACCTGGGAATTGTGCAGAAGCACCACGGTGTGATCGCTGCCCAGTTCTTTGGGCACCACCACACAGACAGCTTTCGCATGTTCTACAGCCACACAGGTACCTGTTCTGCTCACCCAAGCACTTGTGTGACAGCTCTGGCAGCTCTCACAATCCCTGTCCATGAGAGTTTTTAGTGGCTGTTGTCTGAAAGCAGCTAAGAAGCCAGAAAAAGCATCTGACATGCTTTGGGCAACAAGAAGCAGCAGAGGTTCTCATCTCTACCCCCAGTCTGTAGCTCCTGCCCTCCTTCCTATTCACCCTCAAATATTGTTGTTTCCCCTCCATGCCTGGCAGCTTCTTCTGTTCTCTCTTGAGGGGTTTGGGCATAGCTGAGGGAGCAGTGCTGAATCTGTGTGTGTGGGGTGCTCTGGGTAAACACATTTGCAGAGTGTGGTTCCCTGGCCACTCTCACTGCAAGAGTCTTTGCCAGCATGGAGAGCCCATTGCTGGCTGCAGCAGCCCTGTGCTCAGCTCCCAGTTTTGTTCCACGTGTTAATCTTTGTGTGGTGGTACAGGGAGCTGGGGACAAAGGTGCTGTCAGCAGAGCAATCTGCTCCAGGTGCTCACTGTGATCAGGACAGGGTGTGGGACAAGCCATGGTCTCCAGTCACAGTTTGTTTTGCATTTCTGTGAAGGTACTCCAATCAATGTCATGTTCCTGGCCCCTGGAGTGACTCCCTGGAAAACAACATTACCTGGAGTGAGCAATGGAGCCAACAACCCTGCCATTCGGGTGATCGACTATGATCAGGACACCCTGCAGGTCTTGGTAGGGATCCCTGTGTGCACCACACTGCAGCTCTGGAACAACTTGAATTCCCCCTGTAGTCAGAACAGGCTTTTCAGGATTTCTCAGTCCACAGAAGCTGAGTGGCTGTATGGGAGAGGACTCTGACCCAGGATATTTCAGCTTCGTGTCTGGCACAAAGATTTAGTTGGAGCGTCAGTGAATCAAAGCTTGGCCCTGGCAGCCAGTGCCTCCTGCTGGGATGAGTTCCCCTGGGCAGGGTCAGACAGTTTTTGTGGTGATCTTCATGTCCTTGCCATTTGACACTTGCTTTGCTCCCCAGATAGAATGGATCACAGAACTAATCTTTGAGTAATAACTGACTTGTCAGATCTCCAAAACCATTTAAGCCATCTGAAAAATTGTGTCCCTCTACTTGCTAAAATGATGCATTTGGAGGAGTGGATCTGAATCGAGGTGAATTGTAGGGGCAGCTTCTGTTTCCTGTCTCTTGTTTGCCAAGAGATGGAGGATGGGTGCTTATGCCCTCCTTTGTAGGGGATGAAGCTCTCTATAGTTGCTCTGTTTACATGTTTATAGCATAGAAGTGAATGCTAAAATATGCTGTGCAAGGATGGGGAGCCAGTGAAGCAGAGAGAAAAGGGCAAGAGACTGAGAACAGAAGCTGTGAAAAACTTGATTCTTCAGTTTGTTCATAGCTGAGAAGATAGATAACTTTGCTCAGTAACTCTCGTGTAGCCCTTGCTTCTGCTGCTGGGCAGTGTTGATAGTAACTGACTGATGTCTGAAGCAGGCCAGGCTCAAAGCTTCTGATGTTTGGAGGTCAAAGTCAAGCACAGCAAAGCCACCCCTTCACCCCTTAGGAAACAGGCTGTGTTTGGGGTGGGTTCTGGAGGGTCTCAACTGAGGTGTCCCCTGGTGCCCATCTGGGTAGGAAGTCCTGTCAAGGGCAGCTGGGCCCTTGGGGTGGGGGATGCTGCAGCAGGAACCAAGCTGGACTCAGTGTCTCACTCCAGGGCCAATCTTGTCCTGATGTCTCCCCAGCTGTGTTTTTCCCTCCCTCAGGATATGGTGACTTACTACTTGAACCTCACTCGTGCCAACACGATGGCCTCACCACGGCCAGAAGAGTTCCCAGAGTGGGAAGAAGAGTACAGGCTGACAGAGGCCTTCCAGGTCCCTGACGGCTCTGCACGCTCCATGCACACGGTGCTGGAGAGGATCTCCAGGGACCCCCACTACCTGCAGCTGTACTATGAGTTCAACTCTGCCAGGTATGACCTGGCCCCGTGCCAGCAGGAATGCCGTGTGGATCACCTGTGTGCCATCAGGGAAGTCGATTTTATAAAGTACGATGAGTGCGTGAAAGCCAACAGCTCTGCCTCTGCTGCCAGCAGTGCTTGGCTTTTGGTTTTCTGCATGTTCTTAGGATTTCTCAGTCCTCAGCCAGTGCTGTGATGGCCAAGAGGAAGAGAAAAGAAGGAGGGCATGAAATCACACTACGCTGCATGTGAATTGGTGATTTTGGCATTGAGAACTTGCTTGGAAAACAGGACAAAATTGTCAATGTTTACTAAAAGCTGTGATGCTGATTTGAAATTTTCTGGAGATGTGTGAAGAGCAATGTCTTTGAGAGCCTTATTGTGCCAAAGTGACTGCAACAAGGAGTGTCTCCCCTCTGCTAGGACTGTTGGGGCAGCCTCACAAATCAGATAAAGACCAGGCCTCCCTGTGGACATTACCCTCCAAGGGGTGAGGGTAGGGAGCTACCACACGTTCCAGAGGCCGCTGCCAGCATTCCTCATTTTGGCACACGCTTTTTTTTTTCAAGTCTGCGTAGCTGTTGACTCAGGAAGTCTTGTTGTGGTGGCTTTGTTCCACAGCAGCCTGTGCCTTTTGAGCAAAGCGGGGTGGGGTGGAGTGACAGCCCAGAGAGCCCGGGGCGGCTGAGGGTCTGTGACAGGGGATGGTGCCTCAGCCTGCCCAAGGGCTCTCTCTGTCAGGGGAGCAGGCTGAGCAATGAGAGCAGCAGGCCTGGGCTCTGGAGTACAACTTACAGAGAGGATTATGCCAGAACCAGATAAAACTCGACTCGGAAAACAAAAGCAACCACTGTTCAAAATCCACTGTTCAGTGTCACTTGTGTACCAAAGTGCAGCACGAGGCAGCAGAGCAGGTCACAAGCAAAGCAGCTGGGGCAGCTTTAGGAGCTGCAGCCTGAGGCAGCCCAAGGACAAGGCCTGCAGGGAGAAGGGCACTTTGCCATGGCAGGATCCTCCTGTGAGCCACAGCACGTGGTACAGGCAGCTGTACCAGTGCAGACTGGAACGAATACACTACACTCTCCAACCTGGCAAAATCTGCATTTAATTTACAACATAGTAAAGGTTACAGGTAAAAAGCTCAACAGAAGTGTGAAAAGGCCTATTACATATTACACAAGTGTACAAATGTCTGTACAAAGCCCCTCGATGTTCCTGTCCCCTCGTGGCCAGCTGTGGCCCCTAAGCTCTGAAATAATAAGAGCTGGTTCAGAGTCTGAGAGGAGAAGAGCTTTAAAAAACGAGCAGTGAAGTTTCCCTTGTCAAGAAAAATCTTGCGCTGAGCCACTTGCAAAAAAAAAAAATCCCCAAAACCCCCCAACCCAACCCTCTTCCCCCCAAAATAAAACACAAAAAACCCAAAAGAAAAAGAAGGAAACCTGCTCAACTTTTGTTTGTCCTGACTAGTCTTACTCTAAAGAGTTGCCTTCAGAAAGCAACTGGGTGGGAAATGAAAATTGTAGAGGCCAGACTAAAGAGGAAGAGTTATTGTGGGAGCACTAGGAAGCAGAACAAATGCCCAACAGCTGAACCATCAATGGCAACTTAAACACAGAGCAGCACAGCTGGATCATGGAGCAGGTGCTGAATCCACACAAGGAATAGTCTGAGCTGCATGTGATGGTGTGGGCAGGGAACAGAGCAGTCTCAAGCCATGGCTCTTGTGAGGTGGGCAGCTGCCTGCTGGCACCTCAGGGACATGATAGAAGCAATCACCATGGAGCAGAACTCACAGATTTTGGGGCATCTCTCTGAAATGGGTCTGGTGCATCCAGCATCCCATCTCCCTGGAACACAGCACTGATCCAGCACCATCCAGCATCCCAGCTCCCTGGAACACAGCACTGATCCAGCACCACCCAGCATCCCATCTCCCTGGAACACAGCACTGATCCAGCACCACCCAGCATCCCATTTCCCTGGAACACAGCACTGATCCAGCACCACCCAGCATCCCAGCTCCCTGGAAACACAGCCCAGCCCCAACAACCTGGCACTACCTCCCCAAGTAGCTGCAGTCCTGCACACAGTGAACAGCCAGGTACATGCTCTCATTTCAGTGCACACTTCCTGGATCCCCCAAACAGCAAAGGAATGTGACTTATAGCTGAACTGCATTTAGAGTGTGTACAAAAATCCAGAGTAAACTTAAGAATAAAGCTCTGGCCTTACCTTGCGTAAAGTACAGCCACAGTATGTCTGAGCATGTGAATAATTTTCAAATATAAACCCAAGGAACTAAAGGGCTTGAGCAACAACCCAAGTCCACTGAGAATTCCTATTCTGGCTCTCAGTAGCACTCAATTCTCACCTGCAGCCAAAATATTAGTGTGTGGGGAACACACCGGTCCTCCCAGCTTTTTGTCTTGATGAATCTCATACAGTCAAAACTTAAAAGTTCCATTTGCAAATAAAAATGAAACTATTTAAGTTACAGAGGCCACCAAGTCTGAAAGAAACTCCCCTGTGTTAACTTCACCCTGAGTTATCCAGGGGAGTCACCACGGCACAGTGCACAGTGCCTGATCCTGTTGGATGCCCCGGCTGTTTGCACCCTGTATCCATCCCACAGACCCCACTCTGCAGCACTGAACAAAGCTAAGGAACCCACCTGCTTCCCTGCTTATCCATCTCAGTTCATGGGATGATCTAGTGTTTTATGTGGAAATCAAAACAAGCTGTAGCCAAACTAAAATTAATAATAATAATAAAAAAGACAATGCCCCACATTGGTGAGGTTTTGAAAATATAAAAAATAAAAGCTGACCTATAACTCTGCAAATTCTACAACTCCTTCCAATGGGATTCTGCAAGGCTTGGCCCCACAAACATTTCCTCTTGACAGAGTTGCCCTGCTGTGAGAATGTCCAGCAGGAACAGTGTCACCACAGCAAGCCCAGCACTGAAATACACGGACCTGCAGGGTCATGCCGTAAGTGATAATGAAATTGTGTGACTGCCCCTTTGACTTGTGGATCCAAACTCAGCACAAAGACCTCTGGGACAGTGGTGGCTAAGAAAAGGCTGTAGGGGTTTTGGTTCAAAAGGAGACGGGAGCTGTATTTTTTTTTTTTATAACAGACATATAAAAACATTTGAAGACAGATCTTTAAAGGATATTTCACTCCTCCAATCTTGGTATTACATCTGTTAGGACACTGAAATTTTAAAAAGACGATACCGCACATGAAAAGTTTCTGGAGCTGTAACTCCTACCCTCCCTCGGCCCAGCTCAGATCAGCAGGGACGGGGTCGGCTTCTTGCCCGGCCAGGCCTCCTTGGCGTATTTCTTCTTCTTGGGTTCGTTCACAGCTTCGGGGTTGAAGACAGCGGGGTTTGGAGCTGGGTTCATGTTCACTGTGGAGGGCACAACTGGAGTCAAGTCCACATCGGGGGCGAGGTTGGGGTAGGGCATGGGCAGCCCCCCGATGAGCGCGGTGCCGTGCACGCTGTGGGACTGCGAGCCCGCCTCGTTGTGGGTGGGGGGCAGCCCCCCGTACAATCCTCCGCTGTAGGGGAAGCTCTGCATGCGCCGCGACGCCGACTCGTCCGTGGGCAGCGAGCCCGCGTTCTCCAGGCGCTTCTTCTGCAGACAGAAGAGTTAAAGAGTTATTCACGGAACCATCAACCTGTTTAAACTGGGTGCCAAGACCGTGCCCCCAAGAGGCACCTAAATCTGCCACATACAAAGTGCCAACAGACCACGTTCCAGGCTTTGTCCTACAAGGTTTCCTCTGGGCTCCCTTGAAAACCACAACAATAATTCTTAGATGTGCACAATGCAGGAAGGGAGACAAAAGCTGACGCTCAGGTGTAACTTAGATGAAGTCTGAGTCTTCACCTCCTTTACACTCCTGCCAGTCTTGAGCTCATCCTGAACAAAGACCAAGTAGGTCACAGAATGTCCTGGGTTGGAACAGACCCACAAGGCTCATTGAGTCCAACTCCTGGCCCTGCACACAACACCCCAAGTCCCACCCTGTGCCTGAGAGCATTATAGCACAAAACTTCCCTCCCCCCCAGAAAGGAACTGCAACTTCTAGATCACTTGGGTAATTTTGCTCCTGATCACTGGAATCTTCTCCTGCAGTTTGGTTTATGGAATATTATCCTTCTCCACATGATGTTATTTAGTCTATACCAGCAACGAATGAAATTGCTGTTACACAGTGGCTTAGCTGCTCTGAAGTTGTGCAGATCTTTCTTTTTCCTTGCATATTCCAATTAAATAGAACACTTATCTTGGAGCAAAGCCTAAACCTGATTGTTCTAGTACACAAACATATGAAACATCAAACACAGTATTTAAATAAACTCTCATTTTTCCCTTCTATTTTCTGCATTTCCCACAGTTTTATCTGGAACTAATGCACTAGATTTCTAGAAAGTTTATTTTTGGGAGGAAAAAAACATCACCATTGATCCCATGTGTTATTAAAGAAAAAAGCTAAAGCTGGGTTCAAAGGAAATGCTCAAATTTGCTAAAAATGACAACTGTGAAACACAGACATGACTTCTGCTTAACAATGGAACACCTCCCATGTGGGAGCACTCTGTTTCTAAGGTGCAATTCATAAATCACAAAGTGAGTTCATCAATGTAATGTGCTAATGAGAAAGTCAGGAATCACTCCATACCTTAACAGGCACCACTGCTGTCTGTACCATGTTCCTGAACCGCCCCACAGACGGGTCCACGTCCTCTGCAAAGCAAGAACAGGGATGCCTTCAGTGAGCACAACCAGAGAGCCTCCAGTGAGCACAGAGAGCCTCCAGTGAGCACAGAGAGCCTCCAGTGAGCACAACCAGAGAGCCTCCAGTGAGCACAACCAGAGAGCCTCCAGTGAGCACAACCAGAGAGCCTCCAGTGAGCACAGAGAGCCTTCAGTGAGCACAGAGAGCCTTCAGTGAGCACAACCAGAGAGCCTTCAGTGAGCACAACCAGAGAGCCTCCAGTGAGCACAGAGAGCCTCCAGTGAGCACAACCAGAGAGCCTCCAGTGAGCACATGGCAAAAACCACTTCTGTGGGGTAAAGGAATCTATATCCCAGTAAGCAGAAGTGTGACCAAATAAAAGGAAGAACATCCAGTGGATTTGTCTCCAGGTGGCTCATCCTGGCTTTCCCTCAAATGGAGAATAGGATGAGAGGTTTGGGATCAGACAGGCTGGAGTTTGGGCTGAAAGCTGCTGGTGACAAGGCTCTGCATGTGCTAAAGGCACACACCTGGTCCCCAAAGTCCTTGGGGGGCCTTGAAGCAGGAGTCAGAAGCAATCAGTCTCTGAAAGTCTGGAAAAATTATCTTTTTTTTTGTGATGAGAAAGATAGGTGTTGCATTAGGATGTTCTGAGCACTGAACTGCATCAAGTTATAAATCAAAATCGTTGTGCTGGGTGTCAAAGGAACCATCTCCACACTGTATTTCAAAATACCTGTTCATTAATTAGCTGCTCTTATTAACAGGAATATTATCCAAATAAAGTATGATTGATAAGAATGCCATTAATACAGAACAGCTAAGGGAGAAAAAAAAGACTAATGTGGAATTGGATACATCTTCAAATGCATCAGTTTGAATGAGGATTAGGGATGACTTGGTTCACATGTGCAGAAGTAGCAAAAAGCTACTCTGAGCTAGAGACATCCCAGAGGCAACAGGTAAAGAAAGCATTGAAGGAGAGGTGAAAAACAGAATAAGTTCTGTTCCCATTCTAAAGAGGCTCTAAAGAGGGCAAAAAATGTAAACCACCTTCCTACTTTTGGACCCATGCCATTTCTCCAGTATCTGACAGAGTACTGAACAATGAAGCTGAGTTTGATATCCCCATCCTGCTCAGAGCTTGCAGTTATTTTACAGGTAGAACAGAAAAAACAGAAAGAGCTCCCAGACTTCAGTGAGATGTGGTGGCAGCTTGTGAAATAGCAGATCCCAAATATTGACTGCCAAATTTATCTTCTCCTTATCCATGTGCACCCATGAGGAATCCCTATGAGCACACTGGAAGGAGGTCCTGAGGGGCATCAGCTGAGGATTAAAGCAAGCTCCTTACCCGGATTGATGATCTCATCATCGTCACTGAACGTCACTCTGGAGTTCTTCCGTTTTCGCTTTGGCCTCTGGATGTCCAAGTTCCCTTCCTCAATGGTCAGTGTGGAGATCCTTTTGTTGTGGGCTGTATTAAACTCTGTCAGATTCTACAGCAAATTTAGAAACAAATGAAGTCTGATTTAATCACACGACTGTGCACATCAGAAGACCACAGGACATTGTTTAGTTTCAAGTTCACTGTTAGATTTATGAACCTGATGATCTTAAAGGTCTTTTCCAATCTAAATGATTCCATGACTAAGCAAACAAGGGGGGAAGGCTGTCCTTGCTGGAAATGCCATCAAGGCAGTGTGCCATCATACTTGTGGTGTTTGTGAGGATCCCAAGGACGAGATGAGAATCTGACTCCAAGTTCTCAGAAGGCTGATTTATTATCTTATGATATTATATTAAAGAATGCTATACTAAAACTATACAAAAGAAAGAGAAAAGATACACCAGAAGGCTTGACAAGAATGAATAATAAAAACTCGTGACTCCTCAGAGCCTTGACACAGCTGGACCATCATTGGTCACCAAATTAAAACAATTCACATGCTGGATAAACAATCTCCAAATCACACTCAAAGCAGCAAAACAGGGAGAAGCTGAAGCTTCCCAGGAGAAGAAATCCCATCGAAGGGATTTTTCAGAAAATATCATGGTGACATATACTCACGTCCAGTTCTGTCTCCTCCTCTGGCAGCCCCAGCAAACCCTTCAGCTCCTCATCCTCACCACCCATCTTCTCATCCCCCTTCACTGCTGAGGGCAGCGTCTGCGGCTTCTCTCGCAGCGTGTACGCGCGCGTGGAGGCGCCGAAGGAAACCGTGGAGTCAATGGGGATCTGCTGGGGTTTGTGAGCTTCCAAACGGATGTGGCCCAAGAACGTGCCATGTGCTGAGGACATCAACATGCAAAACAGGCTGTTGAGCTTGGGATCAAGGTATTCCAGTTCAAGTTTGAGAATCTCAGGAACAGTAACAATTGTTCCAAGGTACAAGGCACTGAGGTACTGCTGAAAGCATCAGCTGTGTAGACCCACCATCTCACAAAGTGAGATAACACACACCAGAAGTCCTGAAAAAATCACTGGAAATAAACTACAAACACCTTTTACCTTCTGTATTCCTGCAGGTCCCAATGTACTGTTTGGACAGTGCAAAAAAAACACCTGACAGGTTTTAGACCTTGGGAAATCACCCTCAAAAGACAAGGCTTCACTAAAATTGTGACGGGAAGGTCAAGACACTTTCCTCCTCTCTTCTGGCCTTTTACAAGTTAGAAATGCTTGAAACACCCAGTGAGGCAGCTGTAGGCTGACTGGAGCAAACATTCCTTTGCCCTAACCCTTGTCTTTCCCTACAATGCAATTTCAAATTATATCCATTTGCCCACAGTGCAGACAACAATGGAAAGGGAAAAAGTGTCTCAGATTCAGAATGTTTAAGCACTGAAGTATAGCTCTTCTGTCTGGTTAAATGCCACACTACTTACTGCTGTTCAGATCTATGAGGAAAACCCTCTTGAGATGTTTGTGATAGACCAAGGCAGCATGGACCCGAGAGCAAGACTGGTGGTCAATGGTAAAATCACACAGATCAGGATTTCTCCCAAAGAGATAGTATTTCTTCTCATCAATGATGAGTTTCTGAGGTAGAATATCAAACAGAGAAGCATATTAGACTCCTAGAATCTTTTGGATCTTCCTGAAAAAAATTCAAGAACATGAATAAATAGAGCAAATTCAAGACAAAGCATCAACAGCTCATCAATATTTCAGTTTAGTCTGGCACTGTTAAACACATAAACTCAAGTCTGCTCTTTATAAAATCAGAACAGCTGAATATGGGAGAGTCCCAGTTATTCACTTCTTCAGCAGCCAGCACTGGACATTCTGGGGGACAGCACTCTTCAAAGCATTAGACTACCTCACACAGGAGATTTTCTCTGACATCTGCTCCCAGAGATTTTAACACATTCCTTGACGGATGAACTCAGGCTTTGTCTAAGACAGGAACCCGTGCTTGGTGATCTCCAGTCTGATACAGGACATCAAAATTATACTTCTGTAGAGAAACGGGCCTACAGGAGATTTCAGACCTCTGGTATAAAGGGGCAAAACTATACTGAGTATGTGCTGTGATCTGAATCTGTATTAGTCTATTAAAGTAAACCATTAATTTCAGGTATTTCTTCTTTATTGATCTAGTTCTAATATCTTCTTTAAAAAATATCGCACAACTCTTAATATTAGTTATATAAACATCTAAATAAAGTGAGGGACATGTTGACCAAGTCCTACAGTATTTCTGTTACCAGATGGTGTGGTTAAAGGAATCCTTGCAGCACCTGAATGCTGCAGTACCGAGCAGGGCATGTGCAGAACCTTCTCACTGCATCCCAAGAACTTCATCTAATCTGTAATTTCCGGCTCCAGCTGCACGAGGCAAAGGCTGCCTGCACATCACATATCTGTTAACAGGCTTCTCCTGCCTTTTGAAACATTTACCAAAGCCCACACGTTTCAACAGCATCATCCAGGGAATGCTGACACATCTTCCATTGAAAAACCCACATGTTGGTTCAGGAGAGCACTGCTTCCAAGAGACTGTCTGAGATGAACTAACATTCTCTGCCTGCTTGACCATCTGGATTTCTCCCCTGCCTCCCTGCATTCCCAGCTATTCAATCCTCTCCTCTATCCCACTGCCACGTGTCTGAGCAAAGCTTTTGGCTTGCAAAGCCTTTTTTTCCCGTGTTCATCTCCCCCCATTTGGGTGGCCTGGATCAGCCTGCCTTTGGCACGTCCCAGCAGCTCCACTGGGTTCCAGGCACTGGGTGGGTGATGCCAAGGATCTCCCTCTCTGGCAGCAGCATTCCAGCCAAGCAGATGTTTGCTCCTCCCTTTGCCAGGTACAAACCAGTTACAGCTCAGCTCCAAGCAGCCAGTGTGTGGCCAGGCCCAGGGGGCTGGGGGATTCCTGAGCTGTCAGATGACACAAGGAGCACCCACAGTCACTGGCTCTGGGGCACCACCAAGTCAGACAGAAAATAAGGAGACAGACTGGAACAAGATGCAGTATTTGTACTCCCCTGCTTCACCTGTGAGGACAAAAATCCCATCATGGACCTCAGCTTCTACTGCAGATCACCTTGCCAATCACATCTATTCACCTACCTAGCAACTCTGTTTTTAGCACTGCTACAGTCACGTGTCACTTCCCTGCTGTTTTCTTTTCCCTGATTTTTTCCCCCGTACAGATGCTGTATATTTTCCATGTTGGATTTTCCAGCATTCTACTGAATATCTGTCAGCCCCCATGCTGCAAGTTCTCATCATTTGGTATTGAGTAACAAGCATTTATTTCTGCATGTTTAAAAGAATTAACTGAACAACCTGACTCCACACTTGTATGCATCATGACAATTTTATGATTGATTGGTCCCTTAGATAATACTCTGTTAAATGTCTTATTTTCCCCCTAACCCAAGGTATACAATTAAAGCATCAGTTCATGACAGCAACTGCTTTGTGAAATCTACTGACTAACATATTTTGGCCTGCCATCTTAAAAAAAGAGCATTTAGGTGATCAAGGTGTGCATACTTATCAGCTCTGACACCCACTACTCAACCAAGTAACTTCTAAACCTCTGGCCAGTTTCAAGCAGCACTACAAGATTATTAAATTTCAAGCAATTCTGTGGAACAAACAGCTAGATAGAATGATAGTTCCATCAGTCCCCACAGTGATACACAGGCTGGCAGAAAATCCCAGAGTGCCAATACCTAGATTTCAACCCCCCAAAAAATCTTTGTGAGTCCACACCTCATTTAATAAGGCAGCAATGACAGCTCAATTGGCAATTCACCTGTAAGGACATGGTCTATTGACAAATGAAGTGCAAATGCAAAATGCAAGTGATTTTCCTCCATCTGAGAGATGTAAAACATGCAGGTGTCTCCCCTGAATTGGTTTGTCTGGGGCAGAGCAATGCATCTCAAAGCCTCAGAATATTCAGATTAAAACCACGAGAAATCACTATATTGAGTTTATTGGGTTCTGCTCTCACCTGGCCACTTTATCAGCACTTTCTGTCTCTTCACAAATGCTGGTTTTCACAAGACCTCCAGTTAACCAGAAAGTATAAGCCACAGATGAAGAGTTTAAACTAGTATGTAGTCTCCTCAATCCTTTGTGGTAGAATTTTATTTCATTTTTTAATTCCACCTGCAAACAGACCCCTCCACTTCCTCCCTGAAAGCTCTACATGTCAGTGTGCCTTTGTGAGGCTTCTCCTTGCATTTCTTGACCATAATTTCATGAGTCTTACTGGTATTTTCCCTTTAGATTAGAGTTGTTTCATCCAGCTGTTGATCCAAGAACACCATAACTGTTTGTTACACCACATCTTTTGAGGAGCCCTAATTAGGTTTTCTGGGGATTTAATTTCCCAGCATTGGATTTATATCCCATAATCTGCAATTTCTTACTCATTTGGTCTAGCACTCTGACTCTTCCCATGCTCAACACCTTTGCACTAGTGAATTCCATGATTCCACACTCTAAAAAAAATGAGTATTAACTTTTCCTTTTATTGCAAATTTGAAAGTAAGTCTTACATAAACACAGCTCTGACACCAAGTGGAAGCTGAATTATTCCTCCACAAACACTGATCAGCTCTGCAAGCAGTTACCTCACAATTTCAGTTTCCATAAAAACTGATCAAACCATTTCTCATTCTCGCCCACAACTGAAACCAAAAGCATCCTTTAAGTTTTCATCTGCACCTGTTACACACAAACAATACTGCCCTGACCGGGCAGCACTTCCAAGAGATTTTGCAAAGACACAAACTCATGGAAGTTACTGCAATAAATCATCAACAGAGAAGATATTTTATTGCCTTTAATTCAAGACAACGTTTCCAAAACGTTCTGTGCCTCTGAGCTATAACCCAGTGTCTTTCTTCACACACTGAGCTTAAACACTGCATGGCTTGTTCTGCTGTTGCACTTTGCAGACCCAGCAATCACAGGGTGACCCTCAGGCCTCTGCACGAGGCTGGGACACTGATGGCTCGGTTAGTATCAAGTGCTCAACAACCCACAGGATTTAACAATGCTCCTCCTTGGTTATTGCTGGCTACCAGAAAAGACAAAACTGAAAAACTCTCTGCCACCTGTATTGAACAGGGAAACACAAGGATGGCATCCAAGCACTGTTTAGCTCAATGCTAGAGGATCTTGCAAGAATCTTTAAATGAGTGGAACTTGCTGGCAATGGTGCCTACCAGCAGCAGTTTTTCCTTCTAGACAGAGAACAGAAGGAGCTGCGGAAAACATGTGAGGGAAAACACCATGGTGGCACCAAGGGCAGGGGAGAAGGAGGGGAGGAGGTGCTCCAGGTGCTGGAGCTGAGACTCCTCTGCAGGCTGTGGTGAGACCATGGTGAAACATGGTGCCCCTGTAATCCATGAAGTCCATGGGGGATGCAGAGATCCACCCACAGCCTGTGGGGATCCATGGGGGATGCAGAGATCCACCCACAGCCCCTGGGGATCCATGGGGGATGCAGAGATCCACCCACAGCCCCTGGGATCCATGGGGAATGCAGAGATCCCACAGCCCATGGGAAAAGGGCTCACACTGGAGCAGGTGGATGCCAGAGAAAGCTGTGATCCAGTGAATGGAGAGAGAGGGCCTTTTGCTTCCAAACTAGAGCAGCCCAGCCTTAAAAGACTGCACCCCATGGATGAGTGACCCACACCACAGCAGTTTTGGGAAGAATGTTTGCCCCTGGGAGGGACCCCATGGCACAGCAGAGAAAAGACTCCTCTCCCTGAGCAAACAGAAGATCTCAGGTGATGAGCTGACCAAAACCCCCACACCCTCACCAAATCTCCCTGCGCTGTCAGTGGGAAAGAGGGAGGGGCTGGGGAAAAAAAAAGGTGTTTTAAAGGCTTATTTTACTTCTCATTATCCTCCTCTGACTCTGTTGATAATACATTTACTTTATACCTTTAAATCTGAACCTGTTTTGCCCTTAGAGTGGTTTTTTTCTCCCAACCCTTATTTCAACTCATGAGCCCTTCATTAATTTTTCCCCCTCTCCTCTGCCCAGCTGTAGCAGGAGAAGATAAGTGAATGACTTTTGTGCCTGGCATTTGGCCAGTATCAAACCACTACACCCAGAAACATTTCTGTTTCAGTCAGCTTCAAGTTAGGAGTCTCTCCACACTGAAATACATTCACTGGTTTGGGTTCTCTCTGTCAACAATGGTAAACAGATTTTATTTTTTACTTTTAGTGTGATATAAGACAAAATATGAAACAGAGAATGAGGTGGTGCTGTAATAAAAATAACTTGCTGTATCTGTGCTGATCACAACACTGTTCATAGATCCTGAATGTGGGAGGAAAAATCAAATCAAACTGTATTTTATACTGTAGGACAGAGCAGCACTCTTGCAAAATACTGGATGCCTGGGTAATCTGACTGTAATGCAAAATAAAAAAATTACCTGACCAGACAGGTTTCTCAAACAAGCAGTACAAAGGGAAGAGGTTTAACTGATGGAAGCCCTGCATGGCACGAGGCTGCCTTGCACAGACAAGGGAAAAGTCACTTCATTCATTGTTTCAGAGGAAAAAAAATGATTTGAAGATAACGAATACATGAGAGAAAGGAAATACTTATGAGTAAGTGTGGAAAATGACAGGGAATGTTCTGCTGCTGGTGCCTACGTACATGATACACCAAATCCATCAAACCCTACTTCCATACCTCAATGAGTTTGTCTCCTTTGACTACATCCAGATGTAAGCCAGGTGGTGGTTTCCCTGCCCTGAAAAGAAAAGGAAAAATATAGTATCAAAACATTTAATAAAAATTTTATTAGTATTAGAGCTGCTTGAGCTACAGACCAAACCTACACAAATGTAAGCAGAAGTATTTTGGGGAAAATATGAAAATCTCTTAATTTTCTTTTCCCTGCAGATTCCTTCTGACAACACAGAAACCAGGATTTTTTATGGTAAGAGTGAAGGTAACAGGACATGAAGCATCTCAAGCTTCACCTCTCCAGGTGAAAACCTCTGATTTACACAATTATCAGAGCAAGTCCTGAGAGTACATGGTAAGAGGCAGGCAACTAGAGATGGGGACAGGCTGGGACTGTTTGCTGAAGAGCTCTGTTTCCTCATGTCACCCTCAAAACATCAATCTCTACCCTTGGCTGCTGAGAGGAATAGAAACTTCTACCACCCTTCCCCTCTAGGATGGTGATGGCAAAAACCTCAAAGGGGCTCTGCACACACCTGCAGTATTACATACACAGCAATAGCCAGTGCTCCTCCACACTCACCTGTGATCACAACACAGGGAACACAGGACAGGCTGCAGTCCCAGAGGGACCCTTTGGCAGCACAGTCCTGCCCCATCACATTCCACACAAAGAGCAGCCCCACTGCTCCTGCTCTGGAGCAGACTCACTTGTCAGCAGTGCCATTCCCACCTGGCAGAGGGAGCACAGAGGCCTGAGGGACTCAGCAGATCACAGCAAGACAAGGCCAGCACAGGGGTGAGCTCAGGGGGTAGCAGGAACATGCTGGGCACCTACAGTGCTCAAAGCCAGGACCCTGCTGTGCCACCTGCACCACACAGGATCCCTTGGATCTTGGCAGCAAAGGATCTTTTTCTGCTCAGAGATCTCAGAATCTGCATCTCTAGGACTTCCTCACAGGTAACACCTCTGCTGCTTGTCTCTAAGGCTGGACCAGCTTTCCAGGCAGCAGCAGTGACCTAGTTCTTGGCTGCACTGCTGCCCTGCTGAGGAACTCTGCAGAGATCATGTTCCCATTCTGCTCAGTGCATGAGGCAGCCCAGGGAACAGTGACAATGGGCAGTGATGTTCTTAGGGTGGCTGGAGAAGAAAGAAAGGTCACTGGTAGCTGAAGTTGTTTGAAGGGGTTAAACACAGATGTTCATGTTTTTGGGGAGTGCCTTACATTTATTGGTTTCTTCTGTGCTGCAAGGTCAGCTCCCCTCAGTAATTTCATGTAAGAACACAGTCTCCTGTTATTTCTACTTCACTTCTTTCCCAGGCATTTTCCTTTCTTGTTTCCAATCCATTACACCAGCCTGCCCAGATCTCTCTGCCCTTTCTGAGTTGACCACTTGGGACTTTCACAAGCTTTCTTGTCAGGCCCTTCTCAAAGACTGTGGATACACCACCCTAACAAGTATAGGGTTAATACTGACTCCTGTTGTTTCAGATGAACAAAGAGCAGCAGCAAAAGCAGAGGATGCTAAACTCCAGCACAAGTGGTAACTTCACCAGTGGGATGGGATTATGGTGATGTAGGGCAGACCAGCAAGCAGAAATGCTCCCAAAGGTGGGACACAGTCTGTGTGATCAGCTGCAGTCCCTCCAGCACAGGCAGGGAAGCTCCTCTTAGGTACTGCTTGAGCCACCTACAGCCAGGCTACACCTGAGCACTGCTGTCTGCCCCTGTGCTCCCTGCACATCTCAGAGCTCAGTTTTCACTGGAACACAGGTTACTTTCATGGATTCCTGTCTACTTCTCAGTATTCCCTCTTTCTGCCTCTGAGCACTGGAAAACTTGTTTTCCCCCCTTCCTCTGAAATTGCCAAGTTCTGGTTGCTCTGCAACCCAACTTTTGGTAATTTTCACACACCAGCCTTGCTCTGATCAAACAACAGCTACTTCCCCAAATTATTTTTTCTCTTTCCAAATAGGTAAACCTTTCAACAAATTCATTCTACAAGTCTCCTTCTTACTCAGTCTGGCCTCTGCTTTTCCTTTCAGTGATC
The DNA here is from genome assembly GCF_017590055.1 of Onychostruthus taczanowskii. NCBI lineage: Eukaryota > Metazoa > Chordata > Aves > Passeriformes > Passeridae > Onychostruthus > Onychostruthus taczanowskii. Next base: position 4,146,297 of record NW_024503235.1, read on the forward strand.
TCTTCCTGGATACTCAATGGTCAGCCTGTCTAACACATTTTAGCAACTCCCTCCCTGAACTTGTCAGGTTACAGGAGAGTCCCCAGCAGCTCCAGCACAGCTGAATCCTGGCTGATGGTCTTGTTTTGCTACATACCAGCTCTGCTTTTTCACTGCCCCCTCTACTTTTAGTTTCATTCTTGCTCTTCTTTTTACTCTGCCTCTACCCTCAACTTTATTTTCAACAGATAAACCAAGCTCAGCAGTATTACAAGGCAGTGCCTTCAGCTGTCAATTAAAGTGCTAGAAAAATCTACCTATTCTCTGGCTTCTTTTGGACTGTAGAGAATCCTTTGTAGGCAGTATTTCCCCCTTCTATCTATTCCTGCATAACACTGAACACAGGAAGGTTGTAAATACTGATTATGATACCATGAAAACAAATTCAAAGGAGTAATTTCTGATAGAAAACTCCTTTGGAACATTTTAAGTCAATGTCACAGCTCAGGCTGCCCAAGTTAGATACCCTGAAAAGCCTTTTAATGAGAAAAAGTAGAAAGATTGTTCAGTTTTATATTCAAAACTAATTGGCTCCACAGCCACCAAAGATCAGAAGTATTTGGATCTGGAAGTATCAGTCACCCTTCACATGCTCTGCCCCATCAGACCTCTCACCTCATGGATCAAGGAGTAAAACATGAAAGGATATCTCTTGCACAAATCTCCTAGAAGAAAGTGTTAGAAAGCTGGCCTTACGCTGTTACAGGAGAGCAGTTTTTTTCCCAATTTATGCCCAATGTTAAAAAAGTCCTTTTCCACTAAACTAATTCCACTAAGTGCTAAAATATCCACTAAACTAATTTTCCTACACTGTTCTGAAGGGTGAAGAATTACTTGAGGTCAGCAGATTGTCCTCTCTACAGAACACAAAGAGCCCTTAGCACTGCCCAAGGCCAACACTCTCCTATCACCACTTGGCTCCAGCACAATGCTTGTGTTTGAAAATGAGAAAAAAGCAATTTTTTTTCCAGATGGTGCATCACAGTCCCCAGTGCCTCCCCAGGGCAGCATCCTGCAAGTGACCTACCTGAAAATAACACCTGCAAATGCACTGTGTGGTGGTCACTAGTTGAGTGAGTTTGATTGAGACCCAGGATGCTCTGACTGTCTCCTGCATCCTGAAACTCCTGGGGGGGATGTGAGGCCTTCGAGAGAATTAACAGAGCTGACTGGCAAGGAGAACAGGAGCATTCCCAGCTTGGGATTCCCCACAGCAGCTGCACACGTGGATTTGCTGGCCTCACAGAAGACATCAACTGCTTACAATGATCAGCAGTTAAATATTTACAAGGGATACCACTGAACAAAACCAGGTTCCAGCACAGATTTTTAAAAGATCTACATAACTACAAGCAAATACATCTTTCCTCTGTACTAGAAACAGAAAACTGTGTTTCCTTACTTTCTCCACCTCATGCTCCACAGGCCAGGCCATGTCTCTGTAACAAAGATAAAGCATTTTGGAAAAGAAGGACAAGGCCATTAGCACTTTGGAATGTGCCAAGTAAGAGAACTGAAGTTTTACAAATCAGGATCCCTTCTACAGTGCAGATTCAATGCTGACATGCCAGCAGGGTTATAATATCTATATCCAGCTGAAACTAAGCAGCCTGACTGATGTAAAACACTATAAAAAAATCTGGAATTATTGCTATTAAGGACATAGATAGCACAGCCATAATTCTATTGTGTTAGTTTAAAATTAGGTCAATTATTTGGGTTTCTAAACAGGGACTCAGAAGCTAAATTTAGCCACTTCCTAAAAATCATGGCCTCTGTGACTCATGTACACACCTTCATGCCCAACTTCAAGGACAGGGTGGAATTTGCAGAACTCTGGAGCTCATACTCTCCAGAAATCTGTGTAAAAGCATCACCAGGAATAGCCAGTTCTTGGCCGAAGAGACTAAAGAGAAACAATTTGTGCCTTCAAACAAACTATTCCTAATGTATGTTCATTCCAGGACAAACCTGACATCCCCACAAGTGATGTGTCAAAGAGAGTAAAGAAAGAGTCACAATTCCAAATACAAGTTACACTGGGACAAAAGGACAGGCAGGCAGTATCCACTAAACATCTGATGGTCACTTTGAAACTATACACCAGATAACCTGTACCTCAGAGAAATCACTTTTACTACCTAAAGCCAGCTCAGAAGGTTTGCAAAAGCCTTTATCAAACTAAGATGTGTAATTGCTACCTAAAGACATTTTCTGATTTCATGGAATGGCTAAATTGCAATCTACAGTAAGTACTGGCACCCTCTTTATGCAAACTGTAAATGCACAGCCCAAATCTTGGCTAACACGTACACAGGAGTTACAGCACATGCAGAAACATGCTCTGGCATCAGCAAGGTGGCAACCACTGCTTTTCATCTGTCTTAAGTTTAGCTGCTGGAAACACAAGGAAAGAAAGAATAAATATTGTATGGCTTATGAAGAAGCAACCTATAACAACACAAGAACTGAATCAAAGCCACAACTACATTGGATGGACACAGGAGTTACAGCACATGCAGAAACATGCTCTGGCATCAGCAAGGTGGCAACCACTGCTTTTCATCTGTCTTAAGTTTAGCTGCTGGAAACACAAGGAAAAGAAAGAAAGAATAAATATTGTATGGATTATGAAGAAGCAACCTATAACAACAAAAAACTAAATCAAAGCTACAACTTACGTTGGATGAAAAGTGGGAATTTCAGTGCAGAAGTTTTTTCTGGACATGGGGTACTCAGATACTATCCAAATTATGGAAGAAGAGGTAAAATGATAGAGGCAAACCTCAAAACAACTCAAAACTACTCCTTTTGATTATATCTAAGATGTATTTCTCATATGATTGGTGTCCACAAGGCCCAGCCAGCTTTCCTTAGAGGCAGGAACATAAATAGATAGGTAAAGACTGTGATTTGGATTTATGAAGAAGCAACCTATAACAACACAAGAACTGAATCAAAGCCACAACTACATTGGATGGAAAGTGGGAATTTCAGTGCAGAAGTTTTTTCTGGACATGGGGTACTCAGATACTATCCAAATTATGGAAGAAGAGGTAAAATGATAGAGGCAAACCTCAAAACCATGGGCAACAACTTAAAGGCAAGGAAAAAAACTACTCCTTTTGATTATATCTAAGATGTATTTCTCATATGATTGGTGTCCACAAGGCCCAGCCAGCTTTCCTTAGAGGCAGGAACATAAATAGATAGGTAAAGACTGTGATTTGGATTTTAATAGAGGTTGAGGAGACTGAAGATTATTCACTACAGAGGAATCTGCTTCTGACTGTGAAGACTCTTTGCAACTCCATGCTCTTGGTCACCCAAAACTCTTGGAATGAAGCCCTACAATGCTGCCTGTACAGGAGACTTTTTGGTGCTTGTGTAAGACCAGGTTCCCTGCAGGGTGTCTTTATATCCTCTGAAACCAAAGCTTTGAGTAACAGCACTGTTGGTCCAAGCCTGCTCCTGCAAACCACCTCCAGGCTGGAGAATCCTAGCTGGGGAAGGCCCAGACTGGTTCCACACCACACCTGTGCACTCTTTGGTTGGCTCTGAAAGGAACAAATCCTTTAAAACCATGAGCTGGAAGCTGCAGCTCAGCAGATGTCAGCAGAAGGCATCCAGAGCTTCAGCATGAAACATACTCTACTCGTTTAGCAGAAGAGACAAATTACCAGAACAAATAAATGCACCTGGCAGGAGAGCTCCTCACTTCCACCAAGGGGTGAGGCCATGGTTGTCAGCACTCAGCACCACCCAACACTTCCCATTTTGGGTTCACTGCTCAGAACACAAACACTGGGGCTGGAAGCTCTCCAGGCTGCCTTCCTGCTAGCTCACTTTTTAATTTTTCCTCTTTTGAAACAGGTTTTGGGTTTCAAAAGCAGCATTAAGGAAAAACACAAAGCTTTCACTGGTGTCAGCTGCCATGTCTGCACGTGCCAACTGGACAAGATGAAATTGTCTCAGGCACTCCTTTACTTCACAGCTACAAACACACAAAAAATGGTCCCTAAAACCATCACAATGTGCAAACATACAACAGAGTCCAAGAGAAAATAAAAAGTTTCTTTACAACGTACAAGGAAACAGTCCAGAGAGGAACTCTGCTGTACCCAAGAACTATTTTGGAATATTACTGTAAAAAGACATTCAGGTTGCAATAAGTGAATTACAAAAAAACCTTAAAAATGTGAGAACAGAACAGGAGCTAGCACCCAAACATGTCCCCCTGACATGTTTGGATCATCCAAACCCCCCCTGGGTTTGGATCATCTCCCAGATCCCACCTCATTTCTCATCCAGCACAACAGATTGTGCTTCAGAACCAAACCAGGGCAGGGACACAGGGAAACTCTGTCAGACCCTGCTGAAGACACAAACCAGGTACTGAAGAGGCCCTCACAGTTACAGGTGTTACAGTTCTCTCCTCCACATGGGATTTCTTTTGGAATTCTTCTGCAATAGCATGCAAACCACTGAGACTGAGCATTTTACAAGCTGTGTTTCCCCAGCTCCTCCATCCACAGCTTTCAAAGGTACAAGTCATTCCAATTTACCATGGAATATATAAGCATATTGTGGTTTTTGTGTACAAAAACACTAGGGGGAAAAAATGGATGATACTTCAAATTTCAAGCTGAATATCCACAATAATCTTTGGCTTCATCTGGTTTATTTTGTCATCATCTCATGGAACACCATCCTGTCTCGTGTAGATGTTTATTGCTGTGTATGTTCAACACAAATAAGACCCTAAAATGCAATTCTCTTCCATGAGAAGGTGAAATGGCTTTACCAACTAAAGCAGGCACTTAAAAACCAGCTCTAAATTACAACACATCAGCGCTGTCACAAAGCACTGAGAGCTACAACACAGCTGGGTGAGCAGGGACAGCCTGGGCTCTGCAGGGACAGGCAGGGCTGGACCACACAACCCCAGCTCTCAGGTGCCGTGGGCTGCTTGTGGGATTTAAAATACCACAGTACCCATCCCAGAGCTCCTTTACCCATCCCATCCCAGAGCTGCTGTACCCATCCCAGTGCTCCTGTACCCATCCCAGTGCTCCTGTACCCATCCCATCCCAGAGCTCCTGTACTCCTGTACCCATCCCAGAGCTCCTTTACCCATCCCATCCCAGTGCTCCTGGACCCATCCCAGAGCTCCTTTACCCATCCCAGAGCTCCTGTACCCATCCCATCCCAGTGCTGCTGCACCCATCCTATTCCATCCCATCGCTCCGGCACCCATCCCATCCCAGTGCTCCAGTACCCATCCCATCCCATCCCATCCCATCCCTCCGGCACCCAAAGGAGGCAGGAGAGCCACGATCTCTTCAGCGACGATCAAATGAAGAAGGGCACGCTGACGGCAAGCTCTGCTCCCGGCAGGAGGGCACACAGGAGCTTTTCAGGGCTCCCTTCACCGCGGGCTCTCCCGCCCCTCACCCAGCGCCAGGCACGGTGCCGGTGCCGCTCCTGCAGCACCCCACTCAGCCCTGCCTCCTGACCTCAAGCGGATAAAAACCCCAGCCTAGTTTCAAGCTGACGGATCTCCCGTAGCGGACACACCCCCTGAGCAGGATATTTAATTCCTACCGCAGCACGGATTCTGTCTGAGCTCTCGGGAAAAGCCTCGGCACCCCTGGGAGGCCCCGGGCCCCTCGCGGCGCTGTCGATGGCGGCACCCGAGGGCCGCGCCCGGACCCCGCCGGCCCGGCCAGCACTCTGCGGCCCCGGGGAGCGCGGCCCCGCGCCCCTCATGGCCCTCATGGCCCTCGGCCGCTCACCAGCTCGGGCACTCGAACAGAGACCCGCCGCCCGCCGGCGCCGCGCTCGCCGCCATCTTGGCTCTGCCCCATTCAGCCGCCGCGGGGCACCATGGGAGGCACGGATCGGCGCGCGGCGATCCCGGCGTGCCCCGCGCGCCGCCGGCGGGGGGTGGGGCGGGGCAAAAATCAGGCCCCGCCCCGATTGAATGGCCCCGCCCTCGTCCGGCTCCGCGCGGGAGCTGCGGGCAGCGCCGGTACCGACCCTGGAACGCGGGGACACCCCCGGCACCGACCCTGGAACGTGGGGACACCCCCGGCACCGACCCTGGGACTCGGGGACACTCCCGGTACCGACCCTGGGACGCGGGGACACCCCCGGTACCGACCCTGGGACTCGGGGACACCCCCGGTACCGACCCTGGAACGTGGGGACACCCCCGGTACCGACTTTGGAGCGTGGGGACAGAGCCGGTACCGACCCTGGGACACCCCCGGTACCGACCCTGGGACTCGGGGCCAGCCCCGGTACTGCCCCTGAGACACAGGGACCGCGCCGGTACCGACCCCGGGGCGCGGGGCCAGCCCCCGTCCCGAGTACCGCGGCGCAGCGCCTCTGTCGGAGCCGGAGCAGCCCCGGTACTGCCCCTGAGACACAGGGACCGCGCCGGTACCGACCCCGGGGCGCGGGGCCAGCCCCCGTCCCGAGTACCGCGGCGCAGCGCCTGTCGGAGCGGAGCCCGGGCACGGCCCGGTCCGAGCGCTCCCGGTGAAAAGCCGCCTCTCTCCCGGCCGCCGCAGCTGCCCCGGGCTGCCCGGGCACGGCACGTTCGCTGCCCGGCTCTCACGGCAGGCCAGGCTCCCCGGAACGCTTCCAGAGCCTCCCGGAGGGGTCGGGCTCGCATCCCGAGCTGTAGCAACACCAGTGTCAGGAAGGTGGCTGGTGGCTTTTCAAGCCCGGGAACATCAGCCAAGAGTGTTAGAAACAGCAGTTCTGAGCAGATCAGCCATGTGCAGAGAGGAGAAGGGAGGCCAGCAGTTACAGACGCGCTGAGCTCAGCACCCTGTACCCGCAATTCCAGTTTCCAGAGGAATAAAGCAGGCGAGAAGGATGGAGCCTACAAATGATGCTCCCGGTTAGGTCTGGTGACCTAAACAAACACAAGCTAAGTGCTTTTGTTCTCATATGGCAGTGTGACAGCCACAGGACTCTGCCTGGCAGCAGGCATGCACTAATCCATAGCTCCTACCATTTCCAAGGAAAACTTTGAAAAAGGAGCAGAACGCAGAGTTCCCTTGCTTTCAAGTCAGAATTTATCACACAGGCTCACCAATGGCTCCAAGTTCTAGCAGAAGCCAAGTAGTCAGAGCTGACCCAATGCTGCTCTGAGGTATGAGATTCATTTTTCTGGGGTCAGCTATTGTACAGGACTCTGCACAGAAGTATTGTGTATGTCCTTGTGAATTTTGTGTTTTCAGGCAGTTTCATTCTGAAAAATCAGGGACCACAGAACTAAAGCTGCAGGAAGCACTACTGTGCTGATGTGAAGTCCCCTACTCTGCTTAGAGGGAGAACTGCAAACACACCCGTGCCAATGTCTAAACTACAAGAGAAATGAGCTCTGAGAGAGGCTTTTACAAGTGTTTATTGATGATTATTAGATGGAATGACGGCGCAATAGTGCAAACCACTGTGCAATTGGGAGAACACTCCCTTCCCAGCTTTCACGTTTACTTTATTACAGACGAGACATGGAAGAAGGATTAAATACAAAATGGGTCAGTATGCTGCATTTAGCACCCCCACTGGGCTTTGGACAGATTACTGTTCCCTCAGTGCGTGTCAGTTCAGAGCTACATTGAAGAGGGGAGTGGCTGCTTGTTCTGCCCAACCCTATGAGCTGGAACCAGCAATCTTTTTCATTTGCACACACATCCCCAGTCTGAAAATCCTAGCACTTCACTCAGCCAGTTTCTGCGCTTTCTATCTCATAAAGAATTGAAAATACCAAATGTTCACAAGCCACACATAATATTTACTAGAACACCACAAGTGAGCTTGAAGAGCACTTCTTCAGAATCAAGATTTCTGCTAACACTCTTCACTAATATTATGAGCTTGTAAACTTAGGTGCCCACTTCCTCATTTTTAAGTGTTTTTCCCCCTGGAAGCTTCTAAAAACAGTTGGGAGTGAGCAGCTAAACCTTTTATATTTAGTGCTTGAGTCAGTATTGGAAGAGATTTATTTGTCCACTAGCAAGCGACCAGCTAGTTTGTCTAAGGAGATTGCACTGTTAGGTTCTAAGTTAAAGAACAAAAGAACATTCTGTCCTCAAGTGATGCATTTTGTGAAAAAACAATCCCAACCACACCCAAAAAAAAATTAAACTACACTGTTATGAGTCTCAAGGCTAAACTGACCAGCATGTAGAGGTTCAAATCATCATCCACACATACCCTCCTTGCCTCTCAAATCTGTGACAACATCCTTTTCTTCAAGAGAATCTAGAACCACAGCCACCTGGAGACAATAAAACCATGGGGCAGATAGTGGAGACTTTAGAAACTGCTAGATTTACATAATGTGACTTGGTGGTGGGCTGTCTTTGAATGTCATTCTCATTGCAGTCCAACAAAGTTACCTACACACACAGAATGTTGAAGTTGTGCGACTTGTCAAAAAACAAGATATCTCCAATTATTGATCACACTTCAGCATACAGCTGGGACAGGGAAGAACACATTACAGAAAGCAAAACCACGATATTTTAGTTACATAAAACAATATAATTTGTATATAAACTGATAAATACTGTCTCCATGGTTCACTAATTCCAAATACTAGTTATCTGCACATTAGTTGCTAATATCTATTATTAGAAGTAGTTCCAACTGGTGCTCTCTCAGGGTGGTCAATTCATCTCCGAGACTAGTCAGCCTGTTTGCTCTGACAGAAAAAATCTCAGCTGTGAGACTGGGTTCCATGGGAAGATTTCATCTTGTCTTCCAGATAATGAATCCTATGATTATACACACCACAGCAAGGCCAAGAATCAGGATACAGATCTTCTTACGGGATTTCTTCTAATAAGAGGAGAGAAAAGAAGCCACTGACAGCAGGAACAGTTGAGGAAAAAGCAAGGCTACCATTCATGTTACTGACTTGGGTGAACAAGAGCACTTGGTACACCCCCAGTTATTTGAGAGAAGCAACCAGTATAGTCTGAACACTTTTACGTGTTCCTTAAACTCCATGATTCTACAGGTGAATGTTTTTAATTTTAGGAGTGCAGAGGTCTAAGAGATGCAGTTAAATCAAAATGCAACAGGTTTTGCTTCTCTTAAGGAAAACACAAGCCCCAGAGAAGGCCAAACCTTTCTAGCTATTTAGATTTTTCAGGTAATCCTAATCAAACTCCTAAGCAGTTCTCACATACAATCTCCCCTTGGCCACTTGGGCTTGGTGTTGCATTGCTACAATTTAAATAATTTAATGTACAGTTACTGAACTTGAATTTTACAGCTTTGCTCACTTTATTCATCACAGGAAACTACAGTCCATCCATATACACCAAATATTTTTAACTTGGCATCTAAGGATTTGAGGGTAGCTATACATAACCACTTCTTTCTCCATCCAGAAAAAAAAAAAAAAAAAAACACAGGCAAAACATGTCCAACAGCTCCCAAACTTAGATTTACAAATACCTCAGAACTTTGGCAAGGAAGCCATGGAGAGAGAGAATACTATTACATGCTGCCAGATGGTAAAACCAACTTCCCAGCCTTGCACTCTACAGCACTGGAGTTTTATTGCCCTCCCACTTAAACAGCTTGGAAGATTCCAGTATTTTCTTGTGTAAGTCCCAGCAGCAATGGGACTGACTACAGCAGAACCCTTATCCCTTAACACAAGCTGGACCTACAGGGACAAGGATGGTGAAAGGAACCTACAGAAAACATTGATACCATACAGCAGTGAGAGCCACTGCAAGAGATTTCACGGGACAGGGAGCACAGACTATGGGATAGAAACTCAGCAGCTGGACAGGAGTGTTGCAAATCCTGGTCACTAGAAGTTACTCGAGTCTGGGCAAAGATTTTTGCATGTCAGGGTCCTGGCTGGTATGTTTACAAGTTGGATACAATGTCAGAATTTGTTCTTGTTTCTTCTACTAACTCCTAACAACAAAGACAGGTAAACACTTAGGCTTGGAGAGTGTGAAGTGCCAGACACTATTTCTACTTTTACTCTAAAGTAGAAGGTGAATTTCAATACTGTATTTTTGACTCAAGTGCTTTAAATACTCCTTGCAGGCAATTTTGAATGAGTGCCAAAACTAGTCTGGTGTGCTGCAGTCCTCAGTGTCTTGCTCTGCCTGTTTCATTAGTGCTCAACCATACACTGACAATCAAACAAGCACACAGAATTTACCTGATAATAGGCAGCTCTCTGTAACTGCTCACTGGCTCTTTCCACGTGGACTTCTGCACTTTCCACATTTGCCTCTATGCTATCTATGGAAAAAACAGGAGAACTTATTGCAAAATACTTCAGAGCTTCAGTGTTTAAAAATTATAGCCAGAAATACAATACTTTTAATGCAAAATACTGCAAAGTTTAATCCATGTAACTGGCAAAACATGTAACTGAACCAAAAAACTTATTATCCAAATGCACTTACCAATCATATCTCCTTGGTCATGAATCATCATGGCTAAATCCTTAAATATCTGATTGACATCCAAAATGTCTGCCTGAAGACAACAGTTTAACAGGTTAAAATGAACACTGGGTACAATATTTTCTAATCCTCACTCTTAGTACCTCTTCTGACCATCACTCTAAGGGTCAGAATAGGCACCAGCATTCACTGACTTGATGTTACCACCTGTGCAACTTGGGATTAACATGGGAGTCTACAATGCTCCAGCTACTGAATATCTGTTTCATCACACCAGCAATTAGCACAGCATGAACACTGTAACATGAGTTGCTCCTGCCATATCTGAAGGATCACCAGTCAACACTGAGGGAAAATGCAACTCCTTCAGATTATCTTGGCATCAGTCCTCTCCAGGAGGAACTCTATTCCTCACCATCAGCTCTCCTCAGCCCATCCCATTAATTAACACTGCATCCTTTAATTTATCTCCCAGTGCTGTTAACTGTGCAGGATTGACTGGTCACCTCTAATTGCCTGATTGCAGTTTCTCTTTCTTTAATGAGTTCAAGGTCCTGTTCAGTTATTGCCACATCTTCTTCCTGAGACTGCATCTGATTCCAATCTTCACCACTGGAAAGAGAGGAAAGTCAGTTTCTCTCTCAGCAAAGAGCATTCCATGCTGCATTTCATGGCAAAATGAATTAAAGTTGAAGAGTTTCCTACAGAACAACCCCCAGGTTCTTGGCCCTGTCACTATGTACAAGGACAGGACCAATTTGTGACAACAGTCACAAACTGGAACAATTGAAAAAAGGGACAGATCAGGCAGTGTGAAGGCACTGGAAAGCAGTTACATGCATAGCACACTCTGTTCTAGAATATAACAGTTATCTACAGCATTTTAGAAAAAACTGCCAATTTCATTTCTGCTTTTTTAAAAAAATACTTGTACCTTCCCTGCTTCATCTCTCCAAAAGGGAGAAATCAGGGTGAAAGTTCTGATAGAGAGCAGCCTGGAAGCACATTAACAGAACAAAAGAACACCTGAAAAGCATCTGGATTCAAAGACTCTTGCCTATCTGGCATTTGGAGATAAGACTAAAGTGTTTTAGTATTTTAATTAATTAGACTAGTAGGAAATCTGAATTAAATTACACACCAAAAGAGATGTTAAAACTCAAGTAACTCTGCATCCCAGTCTACCTCTCTCCTGATGAGCTGGTTCTTCACAACTGCTGCAGCAGTTACATCAATTAGAGTGGAGCCAGCATCTATAATACAAACCCATCTCTATGTTCAGCTTAGAATGTTCTTCCAGGGCAACATCTCCATCTTTTCAATAGAGAAGTGTGCCAGAAAACATTGTATCAGTCCAGTGTTTGGTACAACACTAAGTAGTAAGTTTTAAAGTCTTAAAAGTGCCTAAAGAAATGAAAATAAACTGCATGAATAGGTCAGACACAGCTGACCATTCCAGCAATTCAACTCTGAGATGACCATAGGGTTTGCAGTTCTCAAAAGCAGAAATTTCTCACACACAGCACACAAGAACAGCTTTGGCTGTGGAATAGCTGCTGTGTGCCACCATCCCTTATCTCTGGGTCCCACTGCTTTGGTGTGCAAGGCCTTCAAACCCATCCCAGCACCTGCATAACTGAACACCTGGGGTTTCAGCCCTGGCTCAGAGAGAAAGCCCAGGGCTAAGGAAGGGACACACACCAAGCAGCTGAGCAGATGAAGGGCACTTTGCAGAGGGAGAATGAGACAGGTAAGCAAGGTCTCTTGATTCAGAAAGTGAAAGGATTTATACAGACAGAGCCAACAGATTTCAGCCCAGCTGACAGATTAATCACAGATACTTCTGGAGGGGCTCAGGCTCACTTTACCACACTGCAGAGTTGATGTAACATTTTACAAAGCCATCTATCACACAGGCACACTGTTACTGCAGAAGCAGTACAACTGTCTGACAGGTGACAGTAATGCTGTCTTGTGCACATTCCAGGATTAGTTTGCCAGGGCACAATGTCCAGGACTTCTGAATTTTAGGCAGCCTCATCTGCTATTCTGCTGTAGCTCCAACTGGGCTGCTAGAGAACATCCAAACCCATGATATAAATATGCAGTTCTCTGTGGAAAGAGTCACAGTGAGTGAAATCCTGTCTGGTAATCTTGTGTTTACAGGCCAGAACACCAGGAGCTCCAGCTGCCACATCTTGAGAGCACTACTATTCCCCTCAGGGTAGTAATCACACACTCTGTACTTAAGGAGGATAAAATACTGTCATATGTAGATTTTACATAGTAGATTACATGTGCTGTAATAGTTACTTTTCAACTCTTTTTGCCTTGCATTCAGCCAGCAGAGCCTGGCCCAAGTTACAGTAATATATCACACAATAAAAACTTTAGTTATATGCAGTGAAAACATCAAGAGTACAAGAAGTTATTACCTATCAAATGAAACAAGCTGTTCTTCTCTGAACCGCTCATCAGCCTGGAAGAGATAAATGAGTCACCACTCTCACACACTACAGGACCATGCACAAAATCAGCAGCAGTTTCTTGAAGACCAAGGCACATACTGTGCAGAGTTTGGAGAATGACACTGCCACCGCAGCCCTCAGATTTAACTCGGGTTATGTAAGATTAGTTTTAGCTTCATCTTTAGATTTAATTTTTAGATTCAGATTGTCTCTGCAAATCAGAGGCAACTGAACGATCAAAAGCAGCCAGTCCATGTTCTTGGATCAGCTGTCAATGTTTGTAACTTCCTTTCCCAACATGAAGCAAAAATTTAAGAGCATAATTCAATGGATAAATGTGTTCCCTTGAAGAAATTAAGAATGCATACCTAGCAGAAAGCCCTGAGGCAAGAGGAGAAAAATGCTTTCATTGGCCATTTTGTTATGAATTCTTAGTAGCCACAGGGGTTTGTCAAAACATAACAGTGAACATACTTTGGAGATATTAGCACGACAGAAATTATAAGAATATAAAGCAACACAGTGTGAGATTTGAGATATAATTTAAGGTGTGGTAAGCTTCATTCTGAAGTCTTAAATTTTATATCATAGGGCTGACATGAAGGGAAGAGCAGCCTGCAATACTTTGCTCTTCACTATGCTTTGACTCCCCATCTCATCTTGTGTAACATTTGCAACTACCAGGATTATTTCCCTCCTCTACACTGACACTAGAGCACACTGAAACAAGAAATTACTTCCAACATCTGGAATGGAAAACTACTGCACCAAGGCCTCAGCTTCACTCAGTAAGGTGCCAGTAAACAGGTATGAGGTTGGAAGGCAAGTGCAAGATCTCTCAGAAGACTCACGCAGCCTGCAATACTTTGCTCTTCACTATGCTTTGACTCCCCATCTCATCTTGTGTAACATTTGCAACTACCAGGATTATTTCCCTCCTCTACACTGACACTAGAGCACACTGAAACAAGAAATTACTTCCAACATCTGGAATGGAGAACTACTGCACCAAGGCCTCAGCTTCACCCAGTAAGGTGCCAGTAAACAGGTATGAGGTTGGAAGGCAAGATCTCTCAGAAGACTCATAGTTCAGTATATCACTCCAAAATTCCCATAAATACTTACAGAAATACGGGAGCCAGCTCTTGCCCTTGCTACTGTCTCTTTTTCCTTCTCTGACACTCGCCTCTGCACTGCCTGGAAATTGTTTAAGGCTGTGGAGAAGTCATTCATTAATCGTTCTTTCTGAAGCCGCTGTTGGCGCTGAGGAATCGAAACACAAACAAGAGTTTAGACATTCCCATTCATGATAAAGTGACTGTCAGACTCTTAAAAACCATCATAACAACAACAATGAACTGGCATTCAGTGATCTTCTGGTGCCAGTGGTCAGAACAAAAAGCCCACCACGTTTTAATGCCTTATACAGATGCTCCATGCCTTGCCAACTGCAGGACAGCTTTGTGCAACAAGGCTCTCCAATTTCAATCTAGTTCTAAAGTCTGAGTAAATAATTACTTTCATTCTAATTACATTCCAGTAATTCACCACATTTAACTACATACCTTTCAGTTACCTACAATACCTTTTCCCTCTATTCCTTCACTTTGCAAACCTCACAGTATTACATTCCAGTAATTCACCACATTTAACTACATACCTTTCAGTTACAATACCTTTTCCCTCCATTCCTTCACTTTGCAAACCTCACAGTCCTTAACAAAATACACACAAATTCACACTTAAATCACAAAAACAGCAAGCCCCACACTTCCAGAACTACTGATATCACCCACTGTCCCAGTCTCCTAAGCTGCCTCTCCCAACCATGCCACACTACAAGCCTGTTGTTTTTAGATCAGATAACATCCTTAGTCCTGATAACCATTTCAGTTTATCTTTTCTTCAAATACATTTGTTGCAATAATCCTTTTCATCCTCATTTTACAATGACAATTTATTTAGCCTCCATAGGACATCTCCTTTGAGTGCTGTGACATTCCAGCAAATGGGAAATAAGAAATTGTGTGTAAGCTTGTCCCAAGGACATTAGGTCAGTTTTTAGGTTTTTGGATTGAGAGATTTGCAACAGCTGGCTCAAATTGTGCGATTTCCAGGACTGCAATCCTGCAATGAGCTTGTATCAATTCAACAATAATTTCAAGGAAAAAAACCATTTTCAATTATATTTTTTCTATAACAAGCCACTACAGCAGCCTCATAATACACTGAAGCTTCTATCTGAACTCTCTGGAAGCAACAACCCTTCTTCCAGAGCAGATCCTCAGCATGCTGATTCCAGCTTCTGCAGATTTTGACTGAATTTTCCCTGGGCTGCATTCAGTGAGATGCACATGACAGGATTTTGTTCATCACAGAAGATTAACTGAAAAATATTTGCTGAACAAATCAGCAAAGCATGGCCATGCCTCCAACTGGCACAAAAACCTTCAATACAGAATTAGACCGAGACAACATCTGCTGACCCACATCCCCAGATCATCCTACAACAGCACCCCAAAAGCAGGCACTGGTGAACTGACACTAGCAGCAGAGGACTGTCCCTTCCCTTTCCCACAGGGAGCAGCAACTACTATTTGGTAAGAGAAAATCATAATCTTTGCCTCATCATATTTTGCTTTACTCAAATATAAGCACAGTGAGTCAGCCAGCTTCCCCCCCTCCACCACTAATAAATCACATGCAAGGGAAAGCTTTCTGGCATGCTCACATCTCATACTGATAGACAGTTTGCTCTGAATTGTTATCCTAAAACACTACCTTGCACCACCAGGCACTTTGTAAACAAGATTATTTTTCAGAAATTTAGCTGGAAAACCAGAATTGCATACTGAGCTCTCCCCAAACGCTTAGGGCCTCTTATTCTCATGCAGGGAGTTTTATACCTATTTGCTCCTGGGAAACATGGTTTTCCCAGTGTCATATAAGCAGCCAGGATGCAGCCAGCTTAATGAATTTCTCTACTTCACCATCATCCTTCATTACGAAAAGCTGCTGTCTTTTCAGCTGTGCCAGTTCAGGCTTTGTGACGTTGTGGTCTACCCCAGTTTCATGAAATGAGTGATCTAGAAATATGTCCAGAAAGTTCTGCCTGCCTACCTGTTCAGAAGCAGACAGGGGAAGTGGCAGAGACCCCAACTCCTTTAGGTATTCATTGGTCTCTTTGGCAAGGCGGTTTGCAGAGTGCTGCAGCTGTTGTCTGAAACAGAAGTTCAAAAGCAGTTACACAAGATCTACCTGAAAAGGAGCCACTGAGCATTTTAGCATCCAGAATGATGACTAAATAGGGGTTCTGAGATCACACAGCTTTACAGTAGGTTTTTTCCCAACCTAAAGGATCAGAGATGTACTTTTTTTTAATGCAAACTTGACTCTGGACTACATTTTTAGAAAAAGATTCAAATAATTTCTTTGCTCCCTGCTAACTAGTATAATTCAGTAGCTTAAAAAATATCTTTGTCTCCAATGGCATAAGACAGAAACAACTTTATTCAGTGAACATAATCCTGCTTTTAGGGTGAATTCCTTATGGTACCAATTAGTAACTAACTCTTCACTTGACAACCACCAATTCCATCGTTTAAATGTACATTTGATAAGAGTCCAAGAACTCTGATACTAAATTCTTCATTTCAGTGAAAAACAGTGATCAGAAAGAAGAACAATCCAGCTTCAGGAATTGCAAGGCTTTCCCTTAAGCCTTTATGTTTTTCAACAACACTGCAATATGAAGATATTGTTGTGAAGCATCTAATACAATTAATAAATCCTATTCTGTAAACTAGGAAAGAAAAATACTAAAACCAGAAGCAATTTCTTTTGCATTCAACAGGTACAGGATGCTTAAGTGAAAGTCACTTTCTTGGCCCAAAGGACACAAATCAAGGCATTCAGGCTCCATTATTGTATAAGCTGTATATGTAAACTAAAAACACCATCCATGCATTTTGGCAAGTTGGTATGGCAGATGACAATTTATGGGGTGCAGCCACTCTCACCCCAAAGAGGAGAGATTATGAGAGCAGTGACGTTAAATGTGAAGGCATTTCTTTGGTCACCAGTGATTAATTCTTTAATCTACTGATTAAGCAGAGATTGAGTCAACTGAGCAGCTCAAGGAAACAAATCCCTTTCTCTCCCAATTGGACTCTGATCTCATCCTTCAAATGTGGTAAGTGTATCTTCCACCACAAGTCATGAACTTATTCAAAAATTGCTATTATAAAAACCAGGATAATTGTGCATTCAGAGATTCAAGGTACTGTCACATGAAGACAGAGTGGAAGAATGTACTTTTAAGTTTTCTTTGATGACCTCAGAAATTATTCTTTCCATAATGTGCTATTTATGTTCCACAAGTTTGTAAAAGATGCACAAACACAGAGAAGCCCTGCACAGTTTCTCCAGGGGTCAGTCTGAATTACAGCTGTTTAAATGTCTCCTACATTGTCCCCCACTGGCATATTATTCTTCTGAAATGACATATGACACTTTGTCTGCCACATACAATAGCTAATCTTTCTGCTGACTAAATCCATCTGTACTACAAGCTACTTTTTCTCCAGTTATGGGGCTCCCTGACTGTTTTTCCTTACTGGTGTCATGTGAGCACCAAATACCTGGTATGGCATTCATTTCTTCTGAACCACGTGTGAAGCTAGTAAGACTGCTACTCAGAGGACAGCTAATGCTAATGCATGGCTGAGGTACTACTACTTTTAGAAGAAAATATAAAAAAAGTATATAGAAGAACAATATAGGAAGAACTGTTCCTACCCAGCAGTTTTGAATGACTTCTCCAGAGTCCTGCAGAAACACCTTAATTTGTCCAGTAAACTATTTAATGCAGCTAGTAATTATGGGTTTGCAGGACTGTATTAAATTTATCTAATAAAGCATTTCCCCACAAACACTATCTCTAAGAAAACAGACAGAAATGAAAGAACATCTCTACCAACGTTTGCTCATTTAGTACTCACAAATTTTCCTGAAGCTTGCTGGAATCCTGCTTGGTTCCCAGCTGGCTCATCAAATTCTTTATTTGAGCAGCTGAAGATAAAGAGAACACAAGATGAGTTAGTAAGACAAGTTCAAACATTTTATTCCTTCTTGAATGTATTCTTTTAGCTTTCCCCAAAAGAAAGCTAAAAGCTAAATTTATTTCAGTATCTGACTTAACCTAGTAAGGCAACACTTATATTCTTTGCTTTAAATGTATACAAGTAACTTATGGGTGGATGGCAGGAGGATGGGGCCAGACTCCTCTCACTGGCGTCCAGACAGGACACAGGACAACAGCCACAACTGAAACCCAGGAAGTTCCATCTAAATATGATGAAAAATTCATTTGCTGAGAGGGTGACAGAGCCCTGGGACAAGCTGCCCACAGAAGCTGTGGAGTCTCCTGCCCTGGAGATATTCAGACCCTGCCTGGAAGCCCTCCTGCACAACCTGCTCAGGGGAACCTGCTTTAGCAGGAGCTGGACCAGATGAACTCCAGAGGTCCCTTCCAAACCCAACAGTTCTGGGGTTCTACTCCTGCACAACCTGCTCAGGGGAACCTGCTTTAGCAGGAGCTGGACCAGATGAACTCCAGAGGTCCTTTCCAAACCCAACAGTTCTGGGGTTCTGTGAAATGCAAAGTGCATTTTAAACATCCCCACCTATACATGATCCAGCCTAACAAACCAACTTTCAGACAAGAAAGTCATAGCGAGGCGCAGATACCCTCAAGAGAAGTCAGTGGAGCTAAGACCTTGTGCACTCCTTTTCCTCAACCTTTTTAGACCAGCTAACAGAGCTGTTTCTACCAGCCTTGCTATTTCAGTATTTTAGGCTATCACAGCTGCAGAAAAACTTCACTATGCTGTGTTGCCATTTTTACATTATTTTTAAGTTACTTCAATTATTAGTGCTCAGTTAAAAAAAATAAAAAGAAAATGCCAAGTGCTGCTATTAGTTTCAAAACTCCCTGCCCCAGACCTGAATTTTTCTACTCATGACAGTCCAAAGCTTTCACAATACTGGCAGAAAGAATCTTTCAAGAACAGATAGCAATGTGCACCTCACTGTTTGCCTTTGTCAATTTGAAATAATGTTGTAGCACAGAGAGATATTTTAGACTCCTTCTCCCTTATCGCTGATGTTTTCCCACTATTTTCTTTGTGTAGGCACTCATGATCACGAAACCACACAATGAATCACATCAAACCATTAACCTACCTCAAAAGCAAGTACATTTTCTCTCCCCAATCCCTGTACCTTAGAATTCTTTTCTGACAGATCAAGAAGCTGATACACTATATTCTGCGGCAGCACAGATTTTATCATTGCTGAAGTGCACTTACAGCACTCAGCACTTACAACAGCAGTACAAAGATTGATTGCCCCAAAACAATCATGAAATCTAAGCTATCTCATCATGCAGTGAGAGGCAAGACCAAGGAGGATCACCTTAATACAGTTCCACAGGCAACTGAATTGAACTGAATTATCCCATGAGTTTAACAAGAGTTTCTTCCAATTCAGAGACACCCTCCTGTGTGACTTCTGCTTTCAGCCTGGAGCCCCTGCAGCTGATTAAATGTGTTGCTGGAGAAGCATCAGATCCCTACAATAGCCACTTCTTTTAAAGGGCTGTCCAATGGCTCACAACAAGGGCAGCTCAGCTAAGACTGCAATACGAGTCAATCAGTAATTAGCCAGTAATTAGCTTTTACATCCACCAAGAGTATTCACACCTAGAATTTCAGACTTCTATTAGGTTATACAGTGAGGAGTTGGTTGGCATCGCCTCATACACTGAGCTTGGCTTCCAGCAAGCAAGTCTGCACATATTTCACAGCTCTGTCAGACACAGGAAGGTCAGAAAAATTCATAGTCAAGCTGGTGACAAACGGCACAAGGACTGCACTCTGTGTGGATGCTGAGCACTTGGCAAACAGCATTTGTGCCATAATGTCCAGACATTCTGTGACTTATTTCTCTCTGCATGGGGAGATTCTTGCACAGCCCCATTTCCAGGCCAGCCAATCCTGTCCTGCCCTGAGCCAGGTTCAGCAGTTTGCTTTGCTTAGTTTATCTCAGCCAACAGCAACACACAGAGTCTACCCAAAGTGAGAATAAAGTGTCTAGGAAATGAAAGGAAGAGGCTGGAGCTCTTTATTCTTTGGATAGTGGGTATGCACCAACACACAGAGCCCCTCAGTCAACAGCTTTCCATCTCCAAGCCCTTTTAATTTCAGGCTGTAGAGCCTTCCACATACTCACTATGTGACAGCTAAGGTTTCTTGACACACATCAATCTCTCTTCTAGCTGCATGTCTGCTACATTACCTGAGCAAACAACACTTTTGCCAGCTCAGACCACCAGTTTTCTGTACATTTTGTGTGAAATGCTCACTCCAGAGACTCCCTAAAGAAGTGAATAATACTCAGCTGTGCATACTGTTTGCCTGCTCTTTTTCTTATAGGGGAAGAAGAAATGAGGACAGCCTTAAGGCTTCAATAGATCTTCTTCTTTTGGTTTGAATGGGAAGCTTTTATATAGTGTGTAATAAAGCTAACTACTGTAACATTAAGTCAGATGTTCTTTGTGTTCCCACCCACCTCAATAAAACTGTACAGCTATTTGTTTAACTTGAGATAGCAGTGCATGGAGATAGGATGGCTGCAGGTCATGAGACAGCAGAAGCCTGTCCTATGAGAGAGAGAAGCTGAGCTGATCAGAACAGGAGGCTCAAAGAAATCCCGTGGAATGAAGAAAGGAGGAGTGTAAAGGAAGAAATAAAAACGGGAAAAAAGGGAAAAAACCTCAACAGGCCATGCTATTTGGCAAACTTTGAAACAATTCAGCAATGTCGACACCAAGGAGAAATGAACATGACTGAGCAAAGCATTTTTCAGTAACATAAATAGCTTTGTATCATCAGAGAAGTCACGAGCTTTCTGAGGAACCAACAAGTTCAATTGATCTACCATGGGCACTTGAACAATCAATGTCTTTTTTAGCAAAGCCTGTATCCTTAGGAAGGATTACACCAAAGACCCTCCTGGATGTGACTGCTTTAAGGAGCAGCAATTCAGCGGTCAGTAGTGAGATTTCTGTGATTATCATACCATACCGGTAACTTTAATGACAAGGAAGTGCAACACCGTGTCCTCAGGGACATCCTGCCCGGGAGCAGGACACTGCCAGCACGGCGAGGGGGAAGCCACACGTTCCCACGCCCACTCGAGATCCCTGGCACAGCAGCTGCCCCCAAACCCGGTGACACCGCGGGCTCCCGCTGCCCCCGAGCCCCTCACTGAGGGCACCCGCTGCCAGCGAGCGGCCGGACCGCCCGAGGCGCCGGTGAGGCTCGGTGACAGGGACACACACTCACCCACAGCGTTCACCCCGCCCTGCAGCCGGGCTGGGCATCACCGCGCCCGGCGCCTGCCGTGTGTGCCCGGCCCGGGCAGCCCTGCCCGGCACCGCTCCGGGGAGGCTCTGCCCGGCCCGGCTCCCACCGCACCCTCGCGCTACCGGCGCCGGGGCGCTGCCGGGCCGGGCCGCCCCGTCCCTCCCCGGCCGCGCACTCACTGTACTGCGCAATGCGCTGCACGTTGCCGCTGCATGTCTGGATGATGCCGCCGAAGTCCCGGGGCGGCGGCGGCGCCCCGGGGCCGCGCGGGTCCAGCGGCCCGTACGACATGGCCGGGCCGGAGCGAGCGCGGGCCCCGCTGACAGCGCCAGCCCGCCCCG